>NC_056729.1:130715257-130762757 GCF_019279795.1 Protopterus annectens
CACAGTTAAATCAGTGTAACAGTTAAAAAGTTAGTTAATCACTTTGAAATATAATTCCACAGTTAGCGCTAAACACAGTAACTTAATTAAATATAATGTAACTTAATTATACAGACAACAACTGTAAATATCAGTTTAGTTAGTTAGTTAGTTGGGACTGATAAGCAGAATGTCATTGCAGTATAGTCTACAGAACATTGGCACAGACACTCAAGAGTGAGTACAGATTTCAGGTCAAATGTCTAGCATTCTAGAATATTAATTATATTTTTCAGGAGAAAATAAGTAATTCTGATTGTAATGAGTGCAGAAGCTATGGACATTATAATCCAGTCTATTTCAGTTTATCAGTGCTGTTATTTGAAACAGTAATATTTGATTTTGATATTGTTGACATTCTAAGTAAGGAATTTATGGAGAGTATAGTGAGTACAAAAGTTACACAAATTGTAATTCAATCTATTTCAGTTTATCAGCACTGTTATTGGAGACAGTCCCCCAGATTCTCAAAAGTTTGCACAGTGTGCATGATTAGTGTAAGAGGAAATTTTGCCAATATGGTGGTCAAGCGATCCACGTACGAACACGTTTGATGTGCATGAGCGCTGTAGCACTAGTTCTGCACCTTCCCAGCCCCTGTACGCAAATCACCCCATTTGCAGGTGAAAACCATGCAAATGTTGTAAATCTACCATCCAGGAAGAAGGAATCATGGTGTGCAGGACTAGCGTAATATGTAGAAATGTACTCGGTTAGTAACCAAGTATGGTACCGCAAACTCCAAAACGGAGCTATGACAGCTCCAAATAAAGGCTGCATATCATTGACGAAGCATGCCAATGGCCAAGTAGAAGGCCATTGGCATTGCAAATAATAATAATGCAAAATGTACAAAATACAACTTTTATGATATGTCCACCAATCAAGGCCGTTGAAGCATAGGGCAGCGGTGCTCAAACGGGATCGGTGGGGAAATAAGAAAATAAACCTAAAAAAAGCAGTCTAACTAAAATCAGTATTCCGCCATGCAAGTCAATGGCAGGCTAAAGACAACCTGCCAGTGAATAGTGGTTGCTAAGGGGGGAGGCACAGTGTGACACATGTAACTATGCATTAGCAGGCAATTCTATACAAATGAGGGGAAGGATAGTGAATCCCGATTTTCCCCAGCATGTGAGGCAGGTCCCAACAGTGTAAGAGTATGAATAGCTGAGTGCAAGACTAGGAGGTTGGTGACATCATGTGTGGGAGTGACAGGCATACTGTCAGTGGATTGGAGCCCTGTGGCTCGGGGTTGCATCCAGCTTAGCACAGCAAAGCCAGGGGGTGTGTCTAAACTTGCCCAACACGTATGACAAAGTGTAAGCAGGTGTGCGTGCCATGAAATGGGATCTACAGGAAGATAAATGAAGTGAACCCAGGAAATAGCAGCAGTGTGCACATTGAGTACACCGATTGTGCGGCGTGCCCCCCGGGATGAATCAGAAGAGCAATGGGAAAGGAAAGCAGCAGTAGGAAGTTAATCAAGGGGTACTAGGTTCACTGCCAGGTGAAAAGTATCAGAACCAGCCAATTACACAGGCAGCAGACCAGCCCAGCCCAGAATGCCACTATAAACTATGCAAACACCTACCCCTCTGGTTTTTCCCACACCCTACACCACTGGTGTAAACAAGCGGGGAACTTTTAACACTCACAACAGCAAAATGTTAGGGGCTGCAATAGCTATCATACAACTTATGGCAGAGGCAGAGGGTGGTGAGGATGGGAATGCTGCCGACCAACCCACAGTGAGGAAACGGAGAAGAGTGTACAGACCCAGGGTAATCTACCAAGGGGCTACATGAGCTGGAGATAGTGGAGTGCTATAGCATGGACAGGGACCTCCTACAGCAGATTGTTGAGCTGTGCTGGCCACGCCTGACTCACAGAACTAACAGAGGGGAACCCATCCCAGTGGAAATGAAAGTATGTGTAGGCCTAAGAATACTAGCTACAGGTACCTTTCAAAGGCCAACTGGAGATATGATGGGGATCTCACAGGCATTCAGCATCCAGGGTAATCCATCTGTTCCTGGATGCCATGGCAGCACATGTTGGTGAGCACATATATTTCCCCCTCACCCATGAGGCATTGGCCAGCAGTATGCGTCTCTTCCAGCAAATAACAGAATACCCAGAGGTAGTGGGTGCAATAGACTGCACGCACATATGCATCAAAGCACCACCCAGTGAGCAGGGTAGGGTCTACATCAACCACAAGGGGTTCCCCTCCATCAACTGACAGGATGTGTGTGATGCCCAGGGCATAATACTGGACATGCATGCTGGCTGCCCTGGAAGTTATCATGATTCCCACATCTGGCATCTGAAGCAGCTGTACCAGAAATTTGCCAATGGGGACATCCCACATGGTCACCTAGTGGGGGATGCTGGATACGCACTGGAGCCGTGGCTGATGACACCCATCAGAAATGCACATACACCCGAACAAGAACTCCATAATGAGGCACACACACAAACAAGAATCATAATAGAGCATGTGTTTGGGATGCTCAAGTCATGGTTCCAGTGCCTGGACACATCCAGTGGAGCATTGCAGTACTCACCAACTACATGTACCCAAATCATCCTTGTATGTGCCATGCTACACAATATGAACCTGCAGAAACAGCTGCAGCATGAGCAGCAAGGGGCACGGCCACATAGCCCCTCACCAATGCCAAGGCCTGCACAGGCACAGAGTGACTCAGAGGAGAAACAACCTGAGCCTGCCCCAGTAGGCAGAAGGAGTCGTGCCCAGTATGCCCTGGCCCTGGCAAAGAGGCAATGCATAGCACATACACTGACATAGGAGGGACCCAGGGAATAGCACCTCTCTCTGACTCTCACATACAGTAAAAGGGATGCCAAACATTATACTACCTGTGCCTAACCATGCGTAGGCAGTGTACTACATGCATCTGACATAGGCAGCCCTGCAGCACCACCCTCAATACTGGGACACCCACAAGATAAGGGACTCACACATCCAAGTCGGGAGGGGGGGTCACATACCCAACAACATTCACAGCCAGCAGGACAGGTGTAGACAGACACAAACAAATGCCGTAGTCTGGCCTCTGAATGAGGGGTATGGATAACCCCCACCCAGGCCTACATGGACAGACTACAGCAGGCCAGGTAGTGGGATGTCAGTTGTGATGGCTAGGAAGTCAGAAACTAATGTGTATGCAATCAGAAGATAAGAACGGTAGTACACCAGTATGGCTTAGCCAGCATGATAGGTGAGACTACTGACTGAAATGGACTACAGGACATACCAGTACAGTCCGAGCAATTGTGTACAACTGTCAGGTGTGCCCCCCACCCCACATAGAAATATAGTAACAGTCAGATGCACCCTCCCCCAATCCTGTGTAGAAACATGGAAATAGTCAGGTGTACCCCCCGCTATGCAGACATATTGCAACAGTCAATGCCAAATGATCGGTGGATACCCTGCAGACACAGCATGCTACCTGTCAGTGTACAACACAAAGGTCAGCTGTGCAGTACAAACCACTGAACATGCTCCACACATGCAAAACTGATGGCCTATCTGGGCATGCTCACACACTTAGAGAAATGAAGGCAATGTCAGTCATCAACATACTGAAAAGTCATACTGGGCATGCTCAAACAATTAAACACATGAAGGCCATATATACAAACACCAGTGGACCAGACACATCAAGCAGTTGCAATTGTTACTGCAGACACATGTCAGTATGCACCATTCATGCCTTGCACACACTGTGGATAGGAATACAGACATATATGTAAGGACAACACACCATAATAAGGCAAAGGTAGATGGATATAGATGTGTGGAAGAGGGTGACAGTGACAAGGAGCCATCCACACTTGTCTCACCCAGCACACAGCCAAAGGGCCCCACACACATCAGGTGCAGATGTCACACACTGCAGTTACTAGCGTCCAGTACCTGTCAGCACCACAGACTATACGGTCCACGTGCCAGCTGTGCAACATGGCTGTACAAGGACATAGTCAGCTAGTTGCCCTATACATGCACCTGTGGCATATGACCCCATGTGTGGACGTTTGTGGTGTGTCACCCCTACATGAATGGTGTATGGGCCATGCACACACCAGCCACCCCATAGCAGTACCCTGATAAGCCTGCTGAAGTTATCCAATGCGAAATACACCTTTGGAAGAGTTGTAGGCCAGTAATCTCTGTTGCGCATCCCATAACTGTGTGTTGCTGTAGTGTGATAGACTAGTTAGGTAGGAGTTCTATCCCAAGGCATGGCAACTGTGAGTGTGTGTCACTGGTCATCTGTGTGTCTGTCTCTTACTGACTGTGTAGAGAACGATGCCTTTTAGGCTACTCACACACCTTACTATTCACATACCCACCGTTAGCAAGGCTGCTATCACCCACCTAGAAATATTCCCCTGGGAAAACTGTAGCCCAATAATCTCTGTAGTGCATGCTGTAACTGCATACTGCTGTAGTGTGATAATGTAGTTAGGTAGGAGGTCAAACACCAGATGTGGCAACTGTGCGTTTGTTAGTTTGTGTGTGCATATGTGTGTGTGTCGGTTTGTCACTGACTGTGTAGAGAGCAATGCTTTTTAGGCTACTCACACCCCTTACAAGACAAATACCCACCTTTGGCAAGGCTGCTGATGTCACGCATCTTGAGATACACCTCTGGGACGATCATAGCCCAATAATTTCTATAGCACATCCCGTAACATTGTATGGCCATCGTATAATTAAGGAGTTAGTTGGGAGTTCGACCTGCTGACTGTATGTGTATGTGTGCATGTCTGACTGTGTAGAGAGCTATGCTTTTAGGGTACTCACACCCCTTACATTTCACATACCCAACTTTGGCAAGTCTGCTGATGTCACCCACCTAGAAATACTCCCCTGGGAAAGCTGTAGCCCAGTAATCTCTGTAGTGCATGCTGTAACTACGTACTGCTGTAGTGTGAAAATGTAGTTAGGTAGAAGGTTAAACCTCAGACATGGCAACTGTGCATATGTGTGCATGTCTGTCTGTCACTGACTGTGTAGAGAGCAATGCTTTTTAGGCTACTCACACCCCTTACAAGTCAAATACCCACCTTTGGCAAGGCTGCTGATGTCACACAGCTTGAAATACACCTCTGGGACGATCGTAGCAAATCCCATAACATTGTATGGCCATAATGGGATTAAGGAGTTAGTTGGGAGGTCTAGCCCCCCCCCGACGACTGTGTGTGTATGTGTGCATGTCTGACTGTGTAGAGAGCAATGCTTTTAGGGTATTCACACCCCTTACATTTCACATAACCAACTTTGGCAAGGCTGCTGATGTCACCCACCTAGAAATACACCTCTGGGAAGACTGTAACCCAGTAAACTCTGTAGCACATCCTGTAATGGCGTACTGCTGTAGTGTGATAAACTAGTTAGATAGGAGTTCCAACCCCAAACCTGGCAACTGCGTGTGTGAGTGTGTGTTTGTATTTGTGTGCATGTCTGACTGTGTAGAGAGCAATTCTTTTTAGGATACTCACACCCCTTACAAGTCAAATATCCACCTTTGGCAAGGCTGCCGATATCATGCACCTTAAAATATGCCTCTGGGACAATTGCAGCCCAGTAATCTCCATAGCATGTTCCGTAACATTGTATGGCCATAATGTGATTAAGGAGTTAGTTGAGGGTTCTAACCCCCGACCTGCCAACTGTGTGTGTATGTGCGCATGTCTGACTGTGTAGACAGCTATGCTTTTAGTGTATTCACATTTCACATACCCACCTTTAGCAAGGCTGTCGATGTCACGCACCTAGAAATACAGGTCAGGGAAAGTTGTAGACCAGTAATAGCCGTAGCTTGTACTGTAACAGTGAATTGTGAATTAGAAGCGTGGTTGGGTTCCATCCCCACACATGGCAGTTCCGGATGTATTGTGTGTGTCACTGTCTGTATAGGGAGCAATGTATTTTAGACTAGTCTCTCACAGTCATTTCAAATGCTCTACTTTGACAATACTGCTGATGTCAGTCATTGTGAAATACACTTTTGGGGAAGGGCTACTCCAGTAATATCCGTGGCACGTACTATAATTGTGCAGTGCTGTGGTGTAATACACTAGTTAGGTAGGGGTTCTACTCCCAAACATGACAGGTGTGTGTGTTTGTAACCTGTATCCTGTGTAGATGTGGGTATGGCCAATGTGGAGTGGGTTATGCATATTTCTTATATGGTGGCCATATTATATATCACAATGTCCACTGTACAGAGGTAACAAACGTGATATGGCTGAGAGGCTGGGGTGCAGAGCCATACCCAGACATGTGACATCAAGGCCAGGCAATCACAGTTAGCAACCCCAGTATTACCCAGAGCACACTCTCACCCCATGTGTCATACACACACACATGCCTAGGTAACAGCCAATATGTGGGTAGTACACTGCATATTGGCCACTGATAGTAACTATGGAGTGACAGTGGTGGGCCACAGAGGGCATGACACTTTGTTCAATATGTGCAGACAGTGCACCTCTCCAATGGACACCTGCACCACCTGTGGTGCCATCAAATGTGACCCACAATGGACATACCATGCCTGGCAATATGCCCATATGGGCAGATACCACTGACACCAAGGAATGCTGATAGCATGTACTCCATGTAGGTGCAGGGTAAAGCAGCTGGTCATTACCATCTCCCACCACAGGTGGGCAGGACTGGCACATCTGATGATAATCTGTGTTCACAACATGAGCCGGACACCCCAGGTACAGTTCAACATGTCACTGTACATGCATATGGGAGGTGTGCATATCCCAGATGAACCACCCCTAATCAATGTTTAAAAACATAGTGCATGTAATATGCCATATAAATATTTAGTAAAACCTCTAATTAAAACCCAAAAACCAGAATATAGTCCCAACAGTGCCAAAAAATGCATATAGAAAATGTATGCTGTATGACAAAGCGTATAAAAATATGTATAAAAATATAACAATGATGTATATAAAAAGTTGGTAATAGAAACCAAATAGATATATATGTGTGTGTAACAGATAAATGTAAATACACATGAAAATGTGTATACACAGTCCCCCTTATTATAAGATGTATCAGAAAAGGGGACTGTGTATACACATTTTCATGTGTATTTATATTTATCTGTGTTACACACACATATATATTTGGTTTCTATTACCAACTTTTTATATACATCATTATTATATTTTTATACATATTTTTATACGCTTTGTCATACAGCATATATTTTCTATATGCATTTTTTGACACTGTTGGGACTATATTCTGGTTTTTGGGTTTTAGTTAGAGGTTTTACTAAATATTTATATGGCATATTACATGCACTATGTTTTTAAACATTGATTAGGGGTGGTTCATTTGAGTGACTTTGTATTCAGTATTTAACATGGTTAACCACATTACAAGCATTTTTACTCTGAAGAAGCTCGGTAATAACCGAGCGAAAGCGCTTGGTTTATTGTTGGTGGTGTACTTTTGTGACTTTGACAACGTGTGAATAAATGTGTCGTTTTTAACCTAATTGGGTTGGAATTATGTTTTTTGGAGATAAGAGATTCAGGTCCTGTGGCTTTGGACTTGCTGGTTCCTGGTTTGTGTCTGCACTTATTGATATTAAGACCATATCCCAGATGCCATCCATGTCATGGACGAAGGAACACAGACATGGCAAGAGATGCACAGCATTGTCCACACACAGTAGTCACACAGGTGACCAGATGGGGGATACAATACCCACCTGTGTGGGCAAATGCAGACACTACATCCCTGCGCCACAATGCAGACCATTGTCATTTGGCCTGATGCCAAGGTACACCCATCGCCTAGCCTTGGACAGCCATCTGGCGCAGTCGAACACCACACACCTGTACCAACATGCACCCATGCATGTCAGTACTGACACCCTGTGTGTTTGTGTGTGTGTTGCATGTTGCAGATGTTCACATCCACACTCCCTACAACCCCCATGGGCATACTGCAGCATGCTGTCTGATGTCAGACACCTTCCCATACCCTTCACCCGTACAGCCCCTGTATGATCTGTGTGGTGCATGGGATACCAGCACAGTGATGTGATGTGGCAATCCCACAACCGATGAGTTGTACACCTGGCCCTGCCAACCAATGAGTTGTACACCTGGCCCTGCCACGTGTGTCAATCTGTGTGTGTCCTTGTGAGAGTGTGACTGTGTTGATGCTGGCACCTGTTCATGCCGACAGGTATGTGTATGTCACTTATCATACAGCTACTGTATCCCTGTTGCAGATGTCACTCACCATCACATATATGTTCTGAGTGCTCTACAAAAGGTAACCCATGTGGCTCATCCAATAATTGTAGCAAACTGTGCTAGCACTACATTGTTGTTAGGGGTTTGATACCCTGCGCTGCTAGGTGTGTGACACAAACATGCTTCAGTTTTACCCTCCCACCCCTCCCTGACATGTATTTGCCTCTGTCTGCATCCCCCACCCCCTCTCAGGTGGACGTGGAGACCTACACCTGCTTTGCTTAGGCAGCAGCATGTGTAATGTAAGTAATGCTCATGATCAGCTGATGGCCTCTGCATGAATTGCAGCCCTTCCCTAGCTGATTGCATGTGAAACAGCTGTGGTAACATTCCCATAACCAATTGTATGGAAACACACTCCAACACCTAGGAACATCATGGTGGTGTTGGCTCTTTCATAGGTTCATAGGTTCATAGGTTCATAGGTTGGTACTAGGCTATCAGCCCTAGGGCCTATACAAGCCTAGCCATAACAATTCCCTGGCTATTTCTTCCCACGTTATTTAATTTCCTGGACCCCTGTCTAGCAGGGCGACTGACGTGATCCCCGGGGTGAATTTCCTTTCTCCCATCCAAAGGTCAAGGTTCCTCTTGAAGAGGTCCAAAGAGGCACTCTGCTTGACATGTATGGGCAATCTATTCCAGAGTCTGGGGAGTCTCTGGGTCAGGAACCTATCCCTCCAGCATGTTTTGTTTATTGTGATGACAAGGTTTAGATCCTGGGCGTGTAGCTCTGAGGATTGGGATTTCTTTAAGTGTAGCATGTCCAACAGCTCTGGGTTTGACATGGCCTTGTATGTTAAGCAGAGATCGCCTCTGAGTAGACGATATGCGACAGAGTATAGCTGGAGTTTTTTAAGGCGGTCAGCATAGGGCATCTGCTTTAGGCCTGTGATTCTTTTAGTGAGGTATTTCTGAGGCCTTTCCAGTTGTTGCAGATGTCTTGAGAGGTACATACCAAATGGGGCGTTTTCACCTACTGTGAGCAGGAACTACATCTGTTGTTTGGCAAGCAGCATCTCAGATGGATTGTGGTGTACCTCTAACAACATACACTGTGGAAACAGTGCAACAAACAGGAGGTGGATGTGCCTGACTTGACTACAGACTGTAAATATGCTATACTGCATTTGGAGTAATGTTGCTTTAACAGTGTTTGTGTGGATATGGCTGTTGTACATGTCTCAATACCTGCCATGTCAGTTCCATGTTTATGGGGAGTCTCCATCTGCAGGGTCATCTGCAGCCTGGGCAGTGTTGTGTCCGTGGTTGCATGTGTCACCCATGGAGTATGCAGTGGTCGACTGCTGAAGGTAGTGTGAGGATTGCAGTCAGTAGATGGAGAAAGCTGTGGTAGTCACAAATGTCATATCCCTCAAAGGACATATGTTGCAACAACCCTGTAACAACAGTAAATGTATGTGGTTGTCACAGCAACATGTCAATATTGGTGCTGTGTATGTGCTCCCAGCCACACCTCTGTCGACCTTTGTACATACGTCGTGCATGAAGTGGTGCATATGTGCTGTACACCATACTTTGTGGCATCATATCTGAGAACAAGCCACTGATATATCTGACTGCTACACATGTTATGTACAGTAGGGATTACATTACATGACATTACCTGCACATTCTGTGGATGTTCGTACAGTACTGAGGTCTGTGTACCTATGGTGAATGTCGACAGTGTGTGTAGTGTTGATATGTAACTTAGCCTGTGTACAGACTGTGGTAGATGACATTGTTCTAGTTCCCCTACTATCAGATGTTACATGCTGCCCCACTGTATGGTACTGTAGTGGCGTGCATGTTTGTAGGGCCATAAACACACATGTCCCATACCACAGACAGCCACCAGAGCAAACTGTGTAGCAGGCCAGTATATGTAGGGTCAGTTTGTGAGTGGGACATATGAGGATGGTGTCAAACACATAGCCATATACTGTAATGCCATGCTAGCTAACCATATGTGACTGTGGATGTGTTCACATTGGTTGTGGATATGCACTGTCAGACAGGTGCAGCTCACCCTGTGCAGTGACATGCCTGTTGAGCAAGCTTTATATGCAGGTACATGTGCATTCCCCCTTGGGAGATGCAGGCCAGTGTTCAGCCAGTCTGCCTGCAGCCTGCACAGTGCATTGTGACATGCCTAACAGCTGAGTGTACCTACCCAGTGGGATTTCATGTCCAGATACTAGCCAGATGTCCTGCTGCCGGCTCTCCCCTAACAGTCATGTATGTCAGACAGGGCAGTGGGATGCAGTGCAGATGTATGTCAAAACCTATTGTGTAGTATGTGGCCATGGCACCCCTGTACCAGTGGTCATACCATTACAGGCCAAGTAGGGGTATGTGAATGCATGACCTATGGTGGACATCATATACCTGTCGCTGTGTTATACCCATCTACATGGCCATCCACATCCATATTGTCAGGCATGGTACACATGTGTAGCACTAAGGGCTTATGTGTATACCTCTGGATTGTACAGACTGTGTCAGACCCTCCACATATATTGGCCACTATCTCTGCTGCAGTCCATAGTGGCATTACGTGCTAGCAGCGGTACTGTACACTGATGTCCTTTGGATGTCATTCAGTAACCAATGGCACACATGTTATGAGCAGATGTGACCTCCCACACACACCATGTCTGTGAAAACAATCCCAATGACAGTAGCAATAGTCTACGAGTATACCTGACATCCCCTGCAACTACGACACTGGGAACATACGGGCTGGGGTTGGCCTACACTTCATGTCCAGGACATATGGTGGGAATATATGTACATATACCTATCCAGATAGCCAGATATACAATTACACTTGTGTACTACACCCAATTAACAATGTCATGGCAACCACCTACTATAGATTCCAACATCATGTGTGCGTGGTCCCATTACATCTCCTGTGTGATGGGCATCCATCCTTTGTGTGGGCAGCAGTGCTACTGACAGCATGTAGCAATACTCATTACAGGAGAACTGGCACACTCAGGGCAGCCACATATTTGTAGGAGGATCAGGAAGTACAGACAGACTGCGAGTAGAGTTGTGCTATGCTTTGTACAGTACTGGTGTTACAGGGTGTGGGTGTATATACTAGTTTGCCATGGTATGCAGTCCATCTGCATAGCACACAACTGTGGGCCTACCCTTGTGCCAGCTGGAGCTGTGCCTATCATGTCTTGTCTGTCCACCACACAGGTCTTGCGTCAGATAATACACTGGTAGTGTGTGTGTTGCATGTTACCGGTACATGGCTACATCCATGACCATCTCTACCATCAAATCCCTGACTAAGGGTATGTTACAGACTATCCTGTAACACCTGCACCTTGCATAGTGTATGGCAACAGTTGTCCACATATGTGCCTGTAATCCAGCCTCTGTCCATCACCTACATACCAAGCTTTGCACATATGTCATGATGTCAGTGGTTGATCCATAGTGGGCTGGGAGTATAACACACTGCCCTGTCTGCCATCAGTCCACTGCCATTGCAACCCCCACACATATGATGGGATTGGGGCCATATATGTGTGGGCACCACCTACACATTATATATGTGCCCTCATGCACTGCAGAGCCCAGTGTATGTAACAGTGGTATATGGCCCTGTATTATTGAGCCTAGAGGGAAGCACCAGAAATGGCCTAGGCTGATACAAAATGTGGGGGTATCAGGGCTGAGCTGCCTTAAGGTATCTGGATGTACAGTACCATATACCTCACCTATATACACATTACTGACATGGATCTGAGTAATGCAGGACTACTGCCCCCTGCCATACAAACTGTTCTGTGTGTTGTTGTGCTCATGATGATGTCAGTTATGCCATGTTATGTAGCAGTTACAACCCATGTGGTCATATGATTACTATATCACCTACTGTGTTTGTACAGTGTGTAGATTGAGGCTGCTGAACTACACACCTGGATTACATACTGTTGATTGTTAGGTATCCTTTGGCCCAGTGTGTCTTTCCTATTGTACAATGTGAATTGCTTGGCCTGGACAGCAACAGCTGTGAACCTTTCCAGACTACTGCATGACTGTAACTGGTCCACTGTTGCATCACTCCATTGATGTAGTTGTCAGTGTCTGAACAGCTATATGGTAGAACTGTAATAGTACACGATTAAAGGTTTCCATGTCTGCAAACCTGTGGGTGTTGTTTTACCTATGACCTCTCTGTGGGTGTATGTTACAGGCAAAGATTGTCATTTGTATGGGTGGCACATACAGTGTGCTGTCATTCAGGGGTCAACTGTAGGCATAGTGGCTGTTCCATATTGTGTGCTCCTTCCAATTATGTATCTTACTGTACATATAACTGCGTGTATATGTGTAGTCAGATGTATATGTACACACACACATATATATATATTTATAAATATGTATACCTGTATCTGCATATCTGTGTCTGTGTATCTGTAGCCTGGTAATGTTGATGGCTTCCACATAATACATTACCTATGGGAGCCAGGCCGTACTGCATGATATGTTACCAATACCAGCCTGACATCATACAGGTGGGATGTAGTACAGGTAACATCATATGCCCATGTTGTCACTGGCCCTGGTTATGGGATCACCAACACTTGGTAGTGTATTGCAGGGCAGACATGTTTGGCTGGGGGGATGCCTATTTGTACAACAACAGTGTTGTACCAATGGGTCGGTAGGCATGGGAATCCCATTGAGGTCTGCCACATGTGTATATGTGTGCATATCCTATTACAATACACATTGCCACACAGTAGTATGGATATTGTTGTTGTCGCCCATATGTGTGGCAATGGAATGCAACACCCTACTATGCCTGTTGTGTGTGCATCACATGCATATCCCTGTGGTACCACTGTTGTGATATGCATTGGGTTGTTTTGGCGTTGCGGCCAATGTGTGATAGTGGGTACGTCAGAGTATCAAGATGGGTTCTAGTGTGTACAATATCCAGTGGGGGATGTGGGTGCTGTGTACACTTTCTTTACACTGTGGTATACCTGGTATATGGCCCACGTACCTCTCTCAGGTGGCCAATGTCACCAGCACCCATACAGGTAACAGATAACAGGATACAGCCCAGTTACACACATGTGCTGTGTGCAGCCTACCTGTAACACATTGGACACATGGACTAGTTAGTTAGCAACTATACAACAAGGTCTCTAAGATGTGTGTCTACCTGTTAAGTGTCAGCCAATGTGTATATGATGGTATGACACACTATGTATTCTCCATATACAAACATTACATCCCCCATTACCATATTGTACGTGTCAGTGGATGGTATGCATGTAGCACGTGACCTGGTACAGACCTCACCCTACAGATGGTGTCATGTATGCAATGACAACCACACAGTTCAGTAGCACTACATTCCGGGGTTGGGGTCTAGACACAGTGTCGCCAGGTAAGGATGTGTTTGTATGTGGATGAGTTGACATAAGGGTGCAGATTATACCTGTACCAGCAGGCCACTTGTCAATTTTGCATGAACAATAACTGTTATACATATCTGTGGCATGTGTGCAACTGTACACCACATATGTCACGGCCATGGTGTCACCACACTGGCATACCCTTGTGGAATATGACTGCAGATCATCCTCCTGCTGACACATGTATGCCTACAGCTCAAATGGATGACAGTATGGGGATAACAATTGGTGTTACCAACAGCTGAGATGCATCATAGCTGCATGGCTATACTACCTGACATGTATGCAGTACACATTACCCCTGACTACATTCTACGCTGCAGTACATTGAGGCACTCTATCACAGTCACCATGTGCATCAGAACCATGTTAGCCTGTCCCTGCATCGATGTTATGGATGACAGGGATGTGGTACAGGTATCATCATATGCACAGGGTGTGTGAAAGTCATCTTAGCTGCATGGCTACACTAACTGACATGTATGCAGTACACATTACCCCTGACTACATTCTACACTGCAGTACATTGCGGCACACCATTACAGTCACCATGTGCTTCAGAACCATAGTAGCCTGTCCCTGCATCGATGTTATGGATGACAGGGATGTGGCACAGGTATCATCATATGCACAGGGTGTGTTGCAGGTGTGCCAGAGGTTGAGGGTGGTCCAAACATGTGTCACCATGTGTATGATTGAGGGGTGTTGTTCATTGGTTGGGGCGTGGTGATGTGGTGTGTGTCGGTATGGGGTCGCCCTAGGTGTGGTTGCATAGTGTGTGAGTATGCATGCACACGGTTCCACCATGTGGCTGCCCTATACGGATGATGTTGGACAGCTGCAGACCATACCTGGCAGGATGTGCAGTTCACTGTCTCCGGCCACGGGCATGCTGACTATGCCTGCCAGGGGTTCCCTGAGCACATGCAGGTACAGATCTTGAGGTGCTACTCTCCCCTGATGATGACATATGTCCACTGGAACCATGTCCTGCCAGGGACTGACCAGGACCATGTGCATGAGGCCTGGTGTGGTGTGGAAGGCAGCCCCTGTGGTGTGCTGGGGCTGGTACTGCCACTACGGGAGCAGCTGTGCATCCTGGCATGTCCACGTTGACTGCCAGCTGCTGGTGTCTCTGGCCTACATCCACATGGCCGTCGCACCACTCCCACCACACCTTCTAGCACAGACATACCACGGTCGAGGAGGCCAACCATCTCACCCCACTGTCTATCCATGACCTCGGTATATTCATGGAAGGCACCAGCGAGTTCATGGAGGTTGCCACTTAGGTGAGAAAGCAGAACTCTGCAGCCTCATGCCCTGTCTGGTGTGCATTTCCATATGTGCCTGTGCCTGCAATACGGCCAGAAACATGCTCCTGGTGGTTCCAGTTGTGGCACCTCTGCCAGGGGCATGATGATTTGCAGTCCTCCCACGAGCACCACGGTACATCTGCCGATGTGGTGGCCTTCTGGACATCTAGCTATGCTGACTGTGACCCGACACAGTTGGCATGGACACCACACTTTCCTGGACATTGCCACCAAATGCCAACTGTCCCTCTGCTATGGCCACATTTGATGGGGTTTGTAGGGCTTGGGGTGGCTAGCAGGGTGATGACACATGTTGGCACAGTGTCAGCCTCTAACAACCCCACCTGTGTCTCACCTGTACCATCATCATCATCGGTGTCTGTAGGGACACCTACCTCAGTTTGCATGCAGGAAGGACCCTGACCCAGCTCACCACCTGTGGGAGAAAAAAACACACATGTTAAGACCTGTACAGCATTGCATAACAGTACACACACTCACACTGACAGCGACCTTACTACCTCACTTTCCCTGAGTTTACAGACAGTCCCACAGTCAGTTATATATGTTCCCCATCCAGCATGGCACTTGCTAATATATATGCATCACTACTGCCCATTAACATATCATTCCTCTCCATGCCTACACGTGTGGTTACAACACCTGACCTGTTACTCCATCGCCTCCCTGACTTGGGTGGAGTAGGTTGTACATGGCTTCACTGCTGTCACCCTGTATTACCCTGTGTATGGGCAGTAATGGTGTACAAGGCCCCTATATGGTTGGGGCTGCTACATTCACTACATATGTCACACACCAGAACCTCATACTCCAGTCTTGCTAAGTCCATGCCACATCTGCTGCACAAGCGACCCATCATGCGGACAACAGTACTACCTGGATACATTCACTGATGTGCTGTGGTAATTCCCCATTGCATTTGTAGTTCTGCATATGTGGGTAGCCGGTTACCTTTCTGCTGCTGGCAATATGATGTGTATACCTGGTATGTACTGCACCTCCCAATGCCTGCTCCATGCTACAGACCTTGTTATGCTATCAGCTGTCCTGTGTTCACATACCTGACAGGTTGTCCTGGTGTCCCATGTCTCACTCCATGTACAGCACAATCCCAAAGGGAAGTACTGCCGTGTGGTCAATCCCACCATTGCCTGTGCATACATGGACACACACACACACACACACACACACACACACACACACACACACACACACACACATACACATGTACATACACATCTGACATGCATTGTCCACACTCCACTAGATTGCACTTATGAACACAATCAAGACACACACACACACACACACACACACACACACACACACACACACACACACACACACACACGTACATACCCATCTGACATGCCTTGTCCACACTCCACTAGATTGCACTTATGAACACAATCAAGACACACACACACACACACACACACACACACACACACACACACACACACACACACACACACACACACACCTAAATGTGGATTTGGACATTTGTACACACAGTCCTCCCATTACCCTTCTGTCAACATGCATTACATATGGTGCTCAACAGCATGCAGTGCAACTGTAGTGACATCATGCTAGCAGCAGTATACATGTGTGTGAGGCATGGGCTGTTTCGGTAGGTGATGGCCCTTCCCCGTGTAACACTGCACCCATGTACAAAGTGTTACTGTGGACCTGTTCTGCACTCTGCTTTGTACTGTGCACCATACCTCGCAGGTGTAGAAACCACTGATGCATCGGTAGTACTGTGTTGGTTATGTCAGCTCCAATGCTCACAGCCCCAATGTGTTGTAGCAACTCATATCTGGAATGATATGTGAACAGCTATCAGTTGTGGATGCCTGATGTCTGTGTTACAGATCACAACATCAGCAGTGCATGTATGACCATTAAATGACTATTACATTGACAACCAGTGAACCTTACCATGGCTGTGGGGGGTGCCCTACACATGTCCCAGACCTCTGCATGGTTGCAAGGTCTACTCATGTGCACATCCCGTGGAGTGCACACACTGCTGTCATGAGTGCTGTGGGGTCAGGGTTACACCTGCAACGTTTGCTTAACCTGAATGTGTGCAGCTGCAGCCATGGTGGTGTTGATTCACACATGTCCCTACTGTATGCCGTGTACCCTGCCACACTTCACATCCCTGTGGACACATTGCACATTGACAAGATGTTAGTTATCTTGCATGTGTCTGTTGTACCCTTCCAATACACCAGCATGGTCTCTGCTGTGATGCAGTACATTTCACAGCAACAAAACATGAACACGTAGAGCATGCATTATGTGTAGGTGTGTTAGATGTGTGCATGGGATATCCCATAGTTCTTACATGCCCAGTTTATCATCATGCATGAACATAAAACATACTCACCGGCTATGGGCTGCTGCCATGGTGGTATCCTGGAGGGGGACCTATATAGTGTGAGAAAGCTGATGTCAGTGGCCACAGCTGTGGCATTCGGAAAAGGTGAATGCAGCATTACATTACATCAACAGAAGAATTATGCAATATTACAGCTTATACACAATTGTTTATTACTTGCATGATGTACCTGTACAGATGCAGATGCATACACAAGAGTGGGGTACCGATGTGCCTTGGGGCCTTACCTGCATACTCCTCAGCTGGTGTGTCATTGGCACCCACCTCCAAGATGTGCCCTGCTAGGTGTTGATGCTGCAGGTGGACAGGTGCCACAAGGCTACTGAGAAGCTCCTCCTCATGGGTGAGGGGTGGATGGGTGGGTTTCCCCCCTGTTGCGAGATGGTCCCCCCTTATGGCATCTGCATGCTGACGTACATGGCAAAGCAGTTCAGTGCAATGTTGCAGGACCTGCTCATAGCTGTGGTTATGCAGTCCAACATCATTGACCCTGTGGACTAGCTCATTCCACATGGCTGTCCTCTCCTGTAAGTCGTGGACCTTCCACCCAAACAGCAGTTCATAGTGCTGTACCAGGTGGTTGATAATGATCTCTGTCTCAGCGGCGCTGTATGTGGGAATACGAATATGTGACATGTTTCCTGGAAGACATAAAGATGGAAACAGGTCTGAGCCACCCATACACCAGGGTTTCTTAATACACATATTTGTCTCCCCACACCATATTAGCTACAGCAAACCATTCACAGACTGCAGTTGTTATGTCAGCTGCTTACCTACCATTGGGACATATGTTGTATTGTACCAAGCTTTGTGCTATGTGCATGTGCCACGCTTTGTGCTATGTGTTTGTAGCCATGCTCCCTGTGGGGACACTTATCTTTGCTGGCCTGTTACAGACTGCATGCCATTGTCAGTGCCACTACATATATATATATATATATATATATATATATATATATATATATATATACATCTATGTACATATATGTCTAGATATATGTTGTACATTGTTGATATACCTATATCAATATGAGTGTCTGTGTATCTGTACAAATACACGTCACATTCTGTATCACACAGATATGTGGAGTGCCTACAGAAATCTGGTCCACATTCTGTAACTGTCTTTCCTTCACAGCTGCACTGTTCTGCCTTGCTGCAACACAGACTGGTGCCACATGTGAACACAGACTAACATTAGGGTGGTAAATATGGTGTGAGATTGCTGGTATGCCTATCACACACCTATGGCATTTGTGCATGCTACATTACAAACTAACATGACTGTCCTGCAAGTGGTGTGCTTTGACACCCATGTGTCTATCATGACGGCAGTACGTCCACCACCAGCTATTGTCCACACTAACATAACATACACAGATATTATGGCTGACATCTTTGTCACTCATTACTGATATGCACAGCTGGTGGGAATGTCCCACTGCTTACAGGGACAGACAGTATTGTCCAGAGCAGTTGTTCAGCGGGACATCATTACAGGGACAGCTACAGATGGCACATATCAAACATTCAACATCATATATCCTATTAATCTAAAACACATACTACATTAAATTACATGCAGTTATGTTTTACATACCTTTCATTCTTTGGACGGGTGTGAAGCCTTCCTGGTTTTGGCTTGTAGGTTTTTGTTTTATATTTTCTTTTTTTTTATCTCTCTCTCCCTCTCTGTCTCTCTCCCTCTCCAGTAGAGTGAATGAGTTGGTTTGAATGGATTTCAGCATGGCTTTTGTAGGTGATGCACATGATCAGGTGATGGGCTCTGCACCAATCAGTGTGCAACAGTTGCTGACTGCGTGCAGCCTTCTGTGTAGTGATTCAGTTAACCATTGTCATGGCAACCCAGTACTATAAATTGCTTACTCATGTGAGCATTGTCCCTTCACCTTTCCAGTATGGAGGACATCCTTCCTGTATGTGAGCAGCAGTGTTACAGATGGCAGGTTGCAGTAGCTATTACTGCATGGCTTGCAGACACAGGGCAACTACACAATCTTAAGAAATTCCAGACCTACAGACAGAGTGAGTAATGTTATGTGCATTATATATTGCTGGTCTTGCAGTGTTTGCGTGTACATAGACGTTTAGGATGGAATGCAGTCTGTCTGCATAGCTCTCAACAGTGGGCCTATCCGCATGATGGCCAGTGGATTGCCTGTTTGCTTTTGCCTGTGCACCACACAGGTCTTGTCCTAGATATATCCCCAGCAATCTGTTTGTAGTGTGCTATCAGTACATGGCTACTTCCATTTGTGTTCCTGATGTGTTACTCCTGCATAAGGGTATGTTGCAATGAATCCTGTAACTCCAGCAATTTGCAGAGTGTGTAACAGCAATATTACAAGTATGGCCCTGTGTTCCTGCCTCTGTCCTCCACATATATGGCTGGCTTTGTCCCGCTATGATACGGTTTGGGGATGTTCGGTATTGGCCTTTCATTATTTACTGCTAGCATTCCTTCTATCATCCTAGTCATATCGTGGACTCCCACAACATTTGTTGGTCAGGGTCCATACATGTGACAGATACATAGACATTATCACAGGTAATAAATGTCCCCCTAGGCCTTGACTACAGTGTGTAACTGGCGGCTGCTGAACTACGTCTGTTATTGTTTATTGTTGCCTGTCTTGACGGCAAATCCTTTGTCTACAGTTGTACGAATTGACGGGCTTGGCCTGGACAGCATAGTATGTTATATATCTGCACTGTCTGCATCTACTGTTTTGTGTGGGCCTTGCATTCCTCACTGATTAAATAAGTCCAGATCTATGTGCTAAGTAATGGCATACATTAATGTAAAATACAAAGGTTGTCTGTGTGTACATACTTGTGTGTCGTCTCATGTCCTTTGAATAGTGAGTGGGTCTATGTGTAATGCAGTACTCCTGTTCAAGTATAACTGTCATTTAGTAGGTTATACGATGTTGATATACTGATTTCACATGAAAAATAGAATGTGCTGCAGTGAGACTCGAACTGGGAATGGTTGTGTGTTAGGTGGATGCTCTGCTCACTACACTATTGCAGTTCTGCTTAATTTGCATATTTCTACTTTAATGTCATACCCATGCTCCCTTTCCCTGGCCCCTGAGCTCCATGTACACAGCATCCATCCATTCTCCAGTTGCTAGCCCTGCCATACTATACCTCCACACATTTCCCTCTCTGCAGGTCTTGGTACTCCTCAATTTTACTGTCTTGACACAACCTTCTGCAGGCTGTTCATCCGTTTAGTCCATGTATATTTGAGCCTTCCCTTGATCCTCCTCCAATACTGGTGGAAACATCATTGTGACCCACAAAGTCTGGTGCGTCCTGCCAGGGACGGACCTGTTGTTGTGTCACAAGTAGACTTTGCTGGTCTACACTGTTTCTCCCACTGGTAGCATCCTGCCAGGGGTTTGAGAAGCAGCAGTTTGCTCACACATCAGACCAGCCTCATCTCCTGCTTCTGCGGATGAAGCACGCCTCCATGGCATGCCCCGTTTTCCATTCCTCTCTTCAGTATTATACAAGACTACTGTTCTCACAGTATGTGTGGACAGGCACTGTTCACTGATACTCATAGACTGCTCGGAATACTGTGATTGAGCAATGTGCACGTTTGCTGGTATTAATGTACATACATACATCCATTTCCTATACTGTTGACTGACTGTGCCGGATGATATGTTTGTGATAACAGCAGCTGATTGTATATCTGCCATACCTTCATAGTAACTCACTTGGACTATAGTGTGCAGGGGGGGGGGGGACCTGGGAGTGCTGATTATGTTGTTACTGGCCACGATGAGGGCTATGGGCTACAGCGTGCTGAAGGCACTGTGGGGGAAGTGTAGGCGGGTGTGCACTGGTGTGCGCGAGGCTCAGACTTGCTGACCTCCGGTTACAGTGTCTTACACTGGGTTGGCCTCCACATTGCCTAACCAGTGCGGGCATTGCTTACCGCCACCCATACAGGCATACTCCCACTTGCTGCCACATACCCCCATGCTGTTTCATGAACCTGTTGGTATTATACATGCTTAAGTCAGGTGTACATGTCAGGTATGACTGTTCACGAATGTCAGTGTAAGGTGAAGTGGGAATCCAGTTTAGCAGTTCTGGATAGGTTACACTCAGATATTCGGGTTAGGTTTAGTTATGCCATACCTGTGTTGTAGAGTAGATGTGAATACTGAAGGTGTAGGCAGGTAGGTGGAGGGGGGAACATTTTAACTGTATAGTAGGCCGTTCGACTGATTGGTGGGGGAGCAATAGTGCAGGTTTGCAGGGTGTTGGGATATGTATGCGAGGCAGGGCAGGAGGTGTCAGTGTCAGTAGTTGGTGTAGGAGTATGGAGTGCTAGTTGTGGAGTGGTGGACTTCGCCAGGTGGTGAGCAGGTGGTGATCCAAGTGTGCTTGAATTTTCCCTTCATGTGTTATTTACATGTGTCGTCTGGGACAGCTGCGGTAATACACCTGGGTTGGGGGTTCCAGATTCGGCCAATATAGTTGTCTGGAGGGTGTCACTTACTTGTGACTGTGAACATTACTAGGAATGAAACAGGGTTTGGTAGGTAAGTGGTGTTATTGGGCCACACAGAGGGGCTGATAATAGGGGACATGTCCAGGGATGTGCAGGATGGCTGACAGGAAGGTCCACAGCTGGCCATTTCTTCTACAGCGACAGCTGTGTATATACCCTGCATTTGGGGGTAGGTCTGGAAACTTACACCCCAGGGTGGGGTGAGGATAGCAATAATACCTTGTGATGCCAATTAGTTTGGCTTACATGCCTACAGTGGGGTGTTGTGACCATGTGTTCTTTGGTGTTATTTAGTGTGTTTGCAACAACACATCTAGTTATACTGCCCTTTGCCATGTAAACTAGACATTATTGCTGTGGGACTCGTACTAGGAGTGGCTGCTCATTAGGTGTCGGGTCTGCTCAATGCACACTATTGCTTACATCCCTGGGCCAGTCCGCATAGAACTGCTCCAGCCAACACCTGCACACCTAGGCCCATAATTACATACCCATAATTCTCCACCCGCACCTCCTCTTTGGCACTCTTCCTTGCACTGGGTGCAAGTCGGGTCTGAACACACCAGTACACACTGCCCACACCCCACTTCTCGGGAGTCGGGACCCGTCATGTACGTTGTCTCACCCCATGGGTCATCAGGCTTCCCCAACCTTGTGGTCCAGGTGCATGCATGCCCTGCCATACATTATCTGTGTAGTGGCTGGAAGGCCGAATAGCCATATACTTTTTGTCTTGTCCCGCAAGGGACATTCTTGTCTTTGTTTCAAGATTAGACTTGGTGGGTCTCTCCCACTGGTAGTATCCTGCCTGTAGTCTGGGACGCAGTGGTTTGTGTACTTTTATTGTGTGTTTGTATGTTTCACCTGTCTACCTGGGGGGGGTGATGCTACATGTTACACTTTTGTTGATTGGGCCCCTCACCCCCATTGGCATGGCCTGTGAACATATTGACAGCTGTATCATATCCTAGCCATATATCTTTGTATATTTACACACACACACACACACACACACATACATATATATATATATATATATATATATATATATATATATATATATATATATATATATATATATATATATATATATATATATATAAATATGGGTGGCTGCATATGTATATATCTATATGTGGGTATTTATATATGTCTGTCTATGTATGGATACATTTATACTAGAGAGAGAAAGGTATATTTCCATCTAGTTATGGGTTTATATACACACACACATACCTCTACATATTTAGCTACATATCCTGTCATCTTGCCTGTTATTGCTGGGCACTGTTTCATGTGCATACTGGCCAACCTTGTGTGCCACGTATGCTTTGCGATACCTACAACTACATCCATTAGTGTACATAGAGTCACACATGAAATCTATTGTTAGTACCGAGTAATCATCCATCCCATGCGGAACAGCCCGAACATTGGATATACAACTTTCGTCTACACCCAGAGTTACATAGGTACCCATGGCTATGTGCATGGACTACGGCGTGTGCCAAACCTAGGATACTTGTGTCGAGACAACATAAGGGATGAGTCCTGAGGGGAGGGATGTGGAGGGGGGTGCAATGTGTAGTGGTGTGGTAGCTACGGGCCAGTAACTAGGGTTGAGATGGTGGCTGCATGTTTGCAGTGGGTGGGGGGAAGCGGAACTGTGGGTAATACATGTATAGCTCGTGGATGGCCCTGGTTGGATGGGCCTGTACTGCTCGGGCCGCCTAATGGGTGGGGGAGAGGGGGATGTGATGTCAACATGTGGAACATGACCGAGGACTAATTTAAATCCCTATTTCAATGACACACATACATTACATTGAGCTTGATAGTGTTTTGCAGGGTGGTCGTGTTTGTGTGGGTGGGGGGTTTGCCAATTCATATGTGATTTAGATTGTTTGGGGCCTGTCAAGGCCTTTCATGGTGCATGTGGACATGCATGTGTCTGTTAATCTACCATTGCAATCTACAGATGTCTGGCCATATATACCTCTGGTGGTGTATATATTTCCTTACATATTCCTAACTATCTCCATATGTACCTATGGGGACATTTCTCTGCATACATATGTGTAACTTGCTGTGTAAATGTGGACGTATGGCTGATAACATATATATATGTAGTTGTCGGCATTTGCATGTATATCTGTTCATATATTTGTATATGTATGTGTGTGTATGTATGTATGTATATATATATATATATATATATATATATATATATATATATATATATATATATATATATATATATATATATATATATGTGTGTGTGTGACTACATCTAATGATATGTTGTATCCATTTAGATAGTAATATATTTGCACACACACATCCATCTAGCTGTAGGTCTACATTCTCTGTGCTGTTGCATGACTGGACTGGATGATATATTTCTGACAATGTCGGCTTTATTTGCATCTGTCATAGCTTAGTGGTAATTCCCTTTGTCTATGGTATGCAGGGTTCTTGATTTGAGCCTTGCAGGAGCTGTTTATTTTGTTGCTGGGCAGAACATGGGCCATTGGGTACTGAGTGATTACGGCACATTAAAGCGGTTGTACGTGGGTGTGCGCAGGTTTGCATGGAGCTAAGCACTGTTAACCTCTGATTACAGTTTCTAACACTCAGCTTCTACTTTGCTTAATCTGTGTAGGTAATGCTTACCCACGCTCAAACGCACTTACGGTTACTAGTGCTTATATACGTTTACTACTGCTTATTTGTGCTTACACCTGCTTACTAGTGCCTTATTAATACAGTCATTCAGTTCACATTTAATGTTATTTAGTAGGTTATGCAGGATATATATGAGAAAAAAAATGTTTATATACAGATTTCACATGGAGAGTGTATGTGCTGCAGTGGGACTCGAACTGGGAATGCCTGCTCGTTAGGCAGATGCCCTGCCCCCTACACTATTGTTGTGCTGCTTCATTTGCATATATCTTCTTTGTTATCCTTTTCAGCTGCTTTAATTGTAGCTAAGTGACAGGCACATCAGCGCACCTACGGTTAGCTGTATTCAGATTTACGATAAATGTGACTGTTTTCCTTCGGTTTATTTATATGTACTGTTGCTGTTGTACACATTGGGGACTGTTGGTGGGGATATGCGGACACCTATGAGCAGCCTTGCTCATTTATTTCCACTTTCTGCTGTTCTACTTTGCAGGGGTGTGTTTATTCTGAGTGCTCTGCTGTCAGACACAACCCCTGCACTCGTACACGCTCAGTGTATGCCTAGGAGGTCGGGCAGCGCACCTTCATTAATGTGCATGGTGCACTGCCGTCCTGTTCCTAAGTGTCTGCTTCTGTGCAGGACTAGACTGGTCCTGCATGGAAGATTACTAAATCCAGGAGAGTAAGATTCAACATTCTGAGTTCAGAATTTATGGACAGTATAATGAGTACAGAAGCTACGCACATTATAATTCAGTCTATTTCAGTTTATCTGCAATGGTATTGGTGACAGTAAGATTTGATTCGGATATTAACATCTACCTCAACTGTACATAATAAAACATTCTTAACTGAACTTCAGTGTATGCAGACTTTTATTCTGAAAAGTACAAGAAATGTTGGCACATAAAGGAGAGACTAGCACCTGTTCAGCACAGTTCTGGTTAATTTAAAAATAAAGACATTCATTCCAGCCTCATTCCAGTTTCTTTCAGTTACTTCCAGTTTCTTCCAGTATTCTACAGTCTTTTCAATTCTTACACTGTCTATACCATGCACTTAGAACAATTGGGATTGATGATGGAAACTATTTAAACAATGGGTATAATGTCGAAAATATCAGTTCTTTAACAAGATATCAACCTATTTGATGAAACTGATGGAAAATAAAGCAATGGTTCTTATAAATAAAAAATATAT
The DNA here is from genome assembly GCF_019279795.1 of Protopterus annectens. Classification (NCBI taxonomy): domain Eukaryota; kingdom Metazoa; phylum Chordata; order Ceratodontiformes; family Protopteridae; genus Protopterus; species Protopterus annectens. Next base: position 130,741,280 of record NC_056729.1, read on the forward strand.
ATATATTGTTGGTGATGGTGCCAAATAATGCAGTTGCAAATTTTACATAATGATACTGTTACATTAAGAGAAAAGTAAGGTTGTAAACAGATTATTTTCCTGGTTTTACCTGGTATAAAGATTTTCGATTAATTTGCTCATTAACACTGGGAAGGGGGTATTGAAATAGGGATGTGAGTTATTTGCACATAGCATTAGTTGAAGTTGTTTTTGTTTATGAATGTTGAAATCACCCCCTGAGGTTTAAAGTATATGTATCCAAAAGACAAATCTGCAAAAGTCAGAGCATGTTGGAGAGTGACTGAAAAGTCAATTGTTATTTCCATGATGTTGTATATTGTATAGCTGTTGATATAATCTCAGTGACAGCCTTCTAGTTGTTTCCCTAACCTAGAAGCTGTTACACAGGGCACATCTCACTATGTATACTACACCTGCTGAACTACAGTTGTAATATGTCTTGCCTCCAAAGATCTTTCTTATATCAACCAAATTCAGGAAAGGATCTTTGCCGATGCATGTTGAAAATGAACACAGTCCAAATGCATAGGTGACATTTATTTATTTATTTTTGAGTGTTCCTGTAAAAAGTGCTATCCTTGTCCTTTTTTAGCAAAACTTTGATATTTTGTCCCTTTCTATTCACAAAATTAGGATTTTGGCAAACTCTGGGATTTGGAAAGAATCCCTTACACTGATATCAACTGCAAGGTGACTTTTACATGATTATGTAAATGTGATTCAGAGATATGTTTAGCAACATTGAGGAAGACATCATTATCATATAATTTTCATATATGTGAATCACACATAATCATTGCCACTGTTAAACAATACTTTTCAGTAGTAATTACCACTGGTGAGCCATGCATCACATTGGCACCGAACTCCCTATCATTCACTCCCTGAGATTGTGCTAACATTTAGATATAGCCACACATGTGCACACACACACACACACACACACACACACACACACACACACACACACACACACACACACACACACACACAAAACCAGTCATCTAAGATACCCTTGCAGATATGCGCACACATTACCAGACACTTACACACACTCACTCACATAGCACCAACCACTACACTTGTGATGATCTTGCCTAATCTTGCCTGCAACATGGTTTCTGTTATTGACGATAGTGGGGAAATGCAGTATTTTTGCTGAGTTAATTAACAGAGACAGACGTGCAAAGTTACATAGCTGACTGATTATCTGCTTTGCTTAGCTGAGTAAATCCTTTCTTACATGCATTTCTGTTGAATGGAATATGACTAATTAGCATTAGTCCCTCTCTGAAATGCCTCATTAGCATAAAGCTCACCAAGGTCATTCTGCATACTATATAAAATCACTGAGATAGGCCTGTGTCTGGATCAGAAAAGATGCATTTGAGTGGCAGGCTGCTTATTTTAGGGCTTATTGCTCATGACTCATCCCTATCTTTGCTTGTAATGAGAGCATCCGGCAAAGAGATAGATGGATTGTGTGACAGAGGACCTGCAACTGTCAGGCATGACTGTTAAAGAAGGTAGGGGAGTGGCATTGACACGAGAGATAAGGTGACAGTTGACATGACACCCTAACCCCATGTACAAAATCAGAAAAGGTGGTTGATGATGATGATGATAATATTGATGCCCATGGTAGACTTTTCTGAACCCCATCAAAATGTCATGTTGAAATCTCTGTTGCTCAGTAATATTTTCTAGTATTTGTAAATATGCTTCTTTTTAGCTATACTGTCACTGGAACTAACAACTGCAAAAGTATGTGGACCCATTGCTTCCATCTTTGACACAGCTAACAAAAAATGTTTTGTTCATTCTGTTTACTTAGATCTGGACTAAATCTATCCTGTCTGTGTTCTATAACTTTATTTAATATGTTTCTACCACTTGAAATTGTATTCATGATCTATAAAATTTGCCTCAAAATCTTAAATTCATGCAAAAAATATTTCATCTTGTGTTGCTAAGTTTAATTATCTAATAAACTGCCCCTTAATGCACTCTTACAAGCATTTTATGTACTGTCAATGCTAATTACACAGGAGATTTTTTTAGGAAGTAGACATTTTAATCAGCATGTTCACAGAAGGAAGTTAAGGTAAAGAATGACTGAAAGAAGTAGCAAGGCATGTGACAGAGTACAGAGAAAGTAATTATCAGTCATTTTTGTTATATGGTTTGGATAAACAGATTGTGAGCAATCTTAACACTGGAAGTTACACGTGTTCTTTTCATTGACTACATACTCTGGTGACATTAAAAGAATAATAAACAGCAATTGACACATTTTAATGAATAGCCTTAAGATGGGGGACCTGTTTGGAGAAAGACTAAGCTGTAAGGCAGTACAGTTTGAAACATATTTTAAAATACCAACCAAGAAATATAGTTTCACAAGAATCATGAAGCCCTAATTGAACTTTCACTTGTGGCTTTTGTAAACTTTTAAGTTTATAGATTCAGGACAAGAAATAAATTTCATTCATACAGATGTTTTATGGAGTAAAAGGTAATTATGGCTAACACACGTGGTTATGTGAGCAATTACAGAGGCTGTGATAGCTTCTATGTGGGTGAAACCACTGTAACAATATGAGTTGGCATAATGGTTAAGGTGTTTACGTTATAGACACACGGCATGGGGTTTGGTTCTGACCTTGGATTATTGCCTAGGCTTAAAAGGCCTTTCAGGGCAGTTAGCCTAGTATTCTCAAATGAACCTAAGAACCAATGAAAAATGAACATAGGAACATCTCTTTGTAAGAAGGGAAAATTACACTAATATATTGTTTAAACACACAAGAGATATGCAGAAAACAGAAAAAAAATATTTGTTATGATAGTCAATGACAAGGTCCTAGAAGTGGAGATCTGTCTGCACTGTTGATATATAAGGAACTGTAGTGGCAGCTGAAGTTGGAAGCTAACATTTCCCTTGAGTTGAATGGAGATATAAGTAATACAAGTGCTTTATAACTAAAGTACATATACCTAATCAACAAAATCATGCCCACACTTTCTGCACTGATTTGCCTGCCCATACTTTATGATTCATATCTATCTTGCATGTTGAACAGCCAAAGCACACTGCTAGGTGAGTGCGGCTTCTTCTTTGCTATACTCTGAATTCCTGTAGCCCCAGTTTAGCAACATGATTCAATGTTTCCAAAGGCTGGGGAGTTCCTTAACACACTAAGGTGTGCCATGTTTAACTTAACTTGTATCATTTACAAACTCAGTGTGAACTTGAACTATATCTGAGGCTACTTCAAGATGGCGCCAGTGTGTTCGGCTTGCCGTTTGATAGCCCTGCCAGTTTTCTTGTGTTTGCTGCTGTTTGCGTGTGTTTGGCAGTGTGTGGATCTAAAAACTACTTATGACCGATGTTCGTTGATCGATATCGGTGTTGCTGCAGGATTGCTGCCGTTTGGAGGAAGTGTTTATTGGAGCGTGTCTCACCCTGTCTTGGATCCATTGCCAGAGTCTTGTTTGACTTGTTTGACTTTCCCGCCATTGTATCTTGTTGGTGGGAGGCTGAGGAAGCGTAGGAAGCGGGGCTGCCATGGAGGTCGGTTGGCCAAGTTGAAGTTGTTGGTAGCTTCCTTCTCTGGCGCTCTGGGAGTTAGGCGAAGGCTGCTTCCTGGGTCCTTGGTGTCTGGGCAGATGTGGAATTCTGTAGCTTCGTGGAGTATCCCCGTTGTTGGTTTTTCGATGGGGGATTGTGTTTCTTTTCCACGCTATCGTCGCTGTTGTGTGAGAGGAGTCAATTTGAAGAACCTGAAACAGGTAGCTAAAGCACTGTCTGCTGTAGGAGCTGTGTCAACCTTAAAGTGGGGATTGGTGAACGCCAGGTCAGTGGCTAATAAGACATTTGCCTTAAAAGAATTTTTCATGCAACATACGTTGGATTTACTTTGTATAACTGAGACTTGGATTTCATCCGGTGAATGGAGCGCTATGAATGAACTGGTGCCAGTGGACTGTATGCTTATTAGTGTGCCTAGAATTTTAAGATGTGGTGGTGGGTTGGCAGTTATTTGTAAAACAAATTTGTTATTAAAACAACTGCATCCTGTAACTACTTATAGTAGTTTTGAAGTATGTTTATTTGAATTGGGTTATTTAAGTCCACTTCTTTGTGCAGTGGTTTACAGACCTCCAAGCTATAATAAGGTTTTTATATCTGAATTTTCTGAATTCTTGTCTGAGTATGTATTACGTTACGATCAGATTATTTTACTTGGGGATTATAATATTCATGTGTGCTGTCCAGATAAGCCACTAGTTTCAGATTTTTGTGATCTGTTAAAGTGTTTTAATTTAAATCAGTGTGTTGATGGGGCCACTCATGAATGTGGTCACATGCTGGATCTTGTATTATCATCTGGGCTTGTAGTGGAAAATCTTTGTATACATGATGCTGTGTTTTCTGATCATAAACCTATTGTATTTGATGTCAAGTTGTATTCTAGTGTAGAAAATTATTCTGTGCCAGTTAGATTCAGACGTTTTTTTAATCAAGATGTTCTTGAGAGGTTTTCTTTATTATTCAAAGAAGTTATGTTTCAATTTTCAGAAGGGTCTACATTGAATGGATTTTTAAGTTGCTTTAATGAGACCTGTAGGGATATTTTGGACATTATTGCCCCTTTGCGTTTGAAAAAGAAAAGCTCAGTAAGAAATCCGTGGGTAACGGATATTACTCGAGCTGCAAGGAGAGAGTGTAGAAGATGTGAAAGGCAGTGGAAAAAGAATAAGCTTTTTGTATATTTAATTGCTCTGAGGGAAAGTTGGAAGGTCTATCAGAATACTGTAAAATGTGCAAAAAATATGTATTATTCTAACCTTGTCTCTGAAAATTCACATAATCCTAGGATTTTGTATGATGTAATTGATTCTGTTTTAAATGCTCAAGATTATTTCCCAGTTCAGGCTTCAACTATAATTTGTAATGATTTTCTTAAATATTTTATGGATAAGGTTGTTAAGTTAAGAATGACTGTGCCTATGGTTTCTTTACAGGGTCCATTGATTCCTGTTTCGAAGAAATTATGTACTTTTAATCCAATATTATTGCCAGATTTAATTAAAATGATAAATGAGGCTAAGCCTAGTGGTTCTCCTGACGATGTGTTACCATCGTTTGTTTATAAGGACATATCTTCTACAGTGGCACCGGTTGTGTTGACAATAATCAACACGAGTTTACTTTCTGGTGTAGTGCCCAATGATTTTAAAAGGGGGGTTATACATCCACTGTTGAAAAAATCAGGCCTTGATGCGTCTGTATTGGCTAATTATAGGCCAATTTCTAAGTTACCTTTTTTGAGTAAGGTGTTGGAGAGATGTGTCTATGGCCAATTGTTGGATTTTTTAGATAAAAATAATTTCTTAGAAAATTTTTCACACACACACACGCACACCCATGCACTATACGCGCACTTTCGAACAGTTTGGAGTTCTTCTGGGATAAAAGGAAGGAAAAAGTCTGCGCCAAAAACATGTATTGCACAGGAGGATATGAACCGGTCTGCACAGGGTGATCCACTGAAATAAAACCACAGACTCAAGCGCTGTGAGGCAGTAACAGAAAATGGCACTGGCGTTGTTCTAATGAAAAAGGACATGGCAAAACAAGTAATGCACTGCACCATAAAACTGGCAGTTATGGCTGGCATTTCATAGCAGCCTATTATTGCAACTGCACCGGGGCTTTGCATAACCACCTCACATATCGAATACCACCACTTCACTCACTCTGAAGTATCCCCATCTTCCATCGGTTTCTCCGGCGAAATCGATGGTTTCCTCCCGTACGATGTCGCTTCAGGGTTATCTTCCATCGTTCATAAACTGCAGTAAGTCGTTCCGGTTCCGCTCAGTCCTCCGGCGCGAAACCATCCATAACCGATTCCAGCTCGCAACACGCCAAATATGAAGCTGAAGCGATGATAATGGCAGCCTCGCGACTGGACAATCGGCGCAGACTTCAGAAACGGTTCAAAAACTACAGCATTAACTCAGATCAGCCGGGTCGATTCCAGAGTTGCGGTACCATACCGCATCTCACCGAGGCCCTTGGTTGGCATAAATGGTTAAAGGTGTTTACGTTATAGACACCGCGGCATGGGGGTTTTGGCCCTGACCTTCGATAGTCGGTTGTTAAATGCTGAAGCTAAAAGGTGCTGCAGGCAAATTAGCCTAAGTATTCTCAAATGAACCTAAAAACCAATGAAAAAAATGAATATAGAGACATATCTTTGTAAGAAGGGAAAAATTACACTAATATATTGTTTAAACACACAAGAGATATGCAGATATATACAGAAACAGAAAAAATATTTAAGTTATGATAGTCAGCCGACCACAAGGTCCTAGAAGTGGAGAGATCATTCTGTCTGCACTGTTGATATACAAGGAACTATAGTGGCGGCTGAAGTTGAGGCTAACATTTCCCTTGAGTTGAATGGATATATGGGTAACACAAGTGCTTTATAACTAAAGTGCATATACTAATCGCTTTCAACAAAATCATGCCTAACACTTTCTGCAAACTGATTTGCCTGCCCATACGCTACTTTTACATGGTTATATCTATCTTGCATGTTGAACAGCCAAAGCACACTGCTAGGTGAGCGGCTTCTTCTTTGCTACCTGCTCGAATTCTGGGTAGCCCCAGCTTCAGTTGGCAACGATTCAATGTTTTTAAAAGGGCTGGGGAGTTCCTTAACACACTAAGGTGTGCCATGTTTAACTTGACTTGACTTATGCCAGACGTCCCTTTCTGCCCCTCTGAGTAGATCCTTATCAACTGCTTGCAGATATTTTGAGTTGTAAGTTCTTGGTGCTTCTGTATCAGTAAGTGGTACAGTGTCAAGGTCTATAAAGAAAAAAAAATTAGATATCTCTAAGAGGCTGCCCTAGAACATTCTTCAAAGAAAATTGTGGCTTTTCAAAAATTGATTGAGTATCTAAACATTATAAAGCACACTTGGAAATATCACTATGTGTCATTATTACAAAAGTTGTACTTTATTTTTCAAATAGTCAAAGTCAGCATATGCCTAACCTGCACTAAGTGTGAAAGTCTACTAACAGCCCCTACCTTCTGATCTTCCAGAAGATGGCACATTCTTTAATACAGAGTTTTGGATGCCTCATATGGAAGCATCCCACCCACATATGTTAGAGAACTGTAGACCTTTATAAAAAAATCTTAGTATGCCACAAATGTTGAATAAATAATATGCCAGTTTCTTAAGTGGCATGGAAGTTACTTAGTATGCCAGCAAATAGCCAATGATAAACTGCCCCCCAGTATTTCTGCCTGTAGAATTGCATTTAAAGACAGTTTCTGATAATCATGAGTCCAAAATCTCTGCATGCTGTAATGTGGAAGAGCTGGAAATTCGAAACTTTCAAAACCCTCTAATTAAATGGGAGCAAATAGAACAAAATTTAATACCTTAGGTGTTCTGTATTCCCATATATATATATATATATATATATATATATATATATATATATATATATATATATATAAAACAAGGGTAGCCTGTGAAGTTTCCTTCACATACAAAGCTATATAGCTAAGAAAATGCAGAACCAGTGGAAGCAATATTATCTTAAAAGTATTTACTCTCCCTAACAGGATAATTACAACCTCTTCCAGGCATACACTATGGCAAAATGCTCCTCCCATAATGTTTTAAATTCAGCCCTAATGCAGTGACCGAATGTAAACGAAAGGAGGATGAAGTTTGAACAGAAGAATACATGAAAAGATACAAGGAAGCATTCAGTTGTGCGTATTAATACCTGACCGCATTAAGGGCTGAATATCTTATCAGTAATGTCACAATCTGAAAATCGAGGTTATCACCAGTAAAAGGTGCTCCATTTTATAGGTATCGGCTACAAACCCATCACGTAGAGGGAGTCCCTAATGAAAAGCCATAGTAATAAAATCCTGTAAAATAAAAGCAGGTCGTGAGAGGTTGAGACTTTATGCATTGATTGACAGCACCAGAGTAGAGAGTGAAACTACCGGTGTTAACAGGTATAATGGTCAGAAGCAAAATCATTATGGAGGACTATGTCTGGTTTCTTCTACTCTCTACCTAGCAATAGAGTATTCAGGGTGGCAGTATTATTAGCGGGGTTTCGCCGTTGGTATATACCAAATCCTTTAAATCCCACAGAAAGCAAATTGCAGACCAAAGGTCACAAAAAAGAAGAAGAAGTGATAAATTCACTTTTTAAAAAGGTTAGCATAAGGTGGCACTTTCATCGGCTGAAATCAAAATAGAAGGAACTGTGAATAAAGAATAAAAATTTCGGCAACTTGTCATGACTTCAGGTACAGGTATAGTGACATCTAAAACCACACTCAATGAAGCTAAATCCACACCAACATATCCATGACATATATAGCCTTGCTTAAGAGGCTGAACAGACAACTTGAGTATAAAATGTAATATATAAAGGTATAATAAAGCATTTTAAAATGGTAATACATAATAATACTAAATAGACACTTTGTTAAAATGCATAATAGACATAAATAAGTAAAAAAACTTGGCATATATTTAAAAACCTAGTACAATAATACTTGTAAAATAACATAAAATCAAGTATTTATAAAAAAATATATATATGTAAAAATGTAAATAAAAATCGGTGTATCTATTCTTTTAATTGGTACCTTGAGAATAGAAAAAAGAGTTTCAACCAGGCAAACCCAGCTCTTAATAAAACTTAACTTCCCATATAAATTCTTCAGTTCTTCTCCATTATGATAGCAACCATCCTCACACCCAAAAAAGAGCCGTCTTGAAAAGGCAATTCATTAGAGTTGCGAGGATGGTAACATTGTAACAATAATTTAGAAAATATGCTCCTAAAGAGCAGTTACCCTAGATATTTAATTCAAGAAGTAATGAGGGAAGTCATTACAAAGAGACAAAATGGACATTTTAGGGCATTATTAGATGGATCGGTGGCAGAATCCTATCATGCTCCATCAGCAATAGACATAACATGTTTGAATGTGGTAACAAACAAAAACAAAGAGAAGAATAAAGCCAAGTTTGACAATAGTGCCATATTCATCACAACATTCTCTACTGACAGCCACTTTAAAAGAACACTTAATAAGAACTTAATAAGAACTGGAGTTTATTGAGTACAGACAGGGATATCATGAAACATGTAAGTCTGTGTTTATAAAAAGGGCAAGAATTTGAAATGCTTTTTTGAAAATCTAAACACCCCCCAAAAAAACAGGATATATCTTTAAGTGGGGTAGGTGCAACTTTTGCCCATACATTTTGCCAGTGAATGAAATTAATATTAATGAGACGAGCTACAAAATTTTGGCTAAATTTTGTTGCAACTCAGAAAAAGTGGTTTATTGTATTGTGCTAAGTGTTCCCAATGGATGTGTTTCTACATAGGAAACACTGAACGTAAGTTGAAACACTGCATTGGGGAACATATGAGGTATTTCAGAGATGAATGTGAGTTTAATTCCTTGGCAAAACATGTTAAAGAAAACAGTGGACACAATTTTAGATTTATAGTGTTGGATAGTGTAGCAGTGAACAACAGGGGGTGTGCATGGCCATTGCTACTGGAAAGACAAGAATTGATATGGCAGTTGTGCTTAAATGCCAAGGTTTGGCCTGGGTTGAATAAGGCTGTTTCTATTTCAAGTGTTTTAAAATTAAAAGCCTTAAATAGATGATACCTGATTTTTATAAACATTTACATATATACAAGTTACTTTTATGTAAATACTTGATTTTTATAAGTATTTTACAAGTATTTTGCACTAGGTTTTTAACAGAAAAAATATGCTTTTTTACTTATTTGTGTCTATTAGATATGCATTTTAACAGTGTCTATTTAGTATTTATATTTGTTTACGATTTTAAATGTTTGATATGTTACCTTATACATTACATTTTATACTCAAGTCATTCATTCAGGTATTTCCTCTTAAGCAAGGCTGTTTATATGTCATGAACTTGGGGTGTGGTTTAGTTTAGTTTAGAGATGTGGTTTGTGATGTCACTGTACATGCAGTTTAGCTTACAAGATTTAAAAAGCTGTTGGAACATTTTTTATTTTGTCTGATGAAGTTCCTAGTTTGTTTCAGGGACGAAAGTGCTAACTTTTGCTATTGTATAAATAAAGTGGATTTATCGCTTCTTCTTTGTGGAGACCTTTGGCCTGCATTTGCTTTTCTGTGTATTATTGGTTTATTGCTGCTTTTTTGGTTTTGTTTGATATGCAAATCCTTTATTGTCTATTGGTGTACCTAGTCAGCTTAGTATCAGTATTATCTAAGCATATATAAGCTCACAGTTTGTTTTGTTCGAGGAGATTTCCTATATTGACTTTGGGGTCTCCCACACGTGTGTTAATAAAAGTGACTATGAAAGACAGAATTTGTGCTGTGTATTCTTTTATATTTTGTGATTGACTATTTGAGAAGCTGTATTACCAGTTAATATTTCTTAACAGTTGGCGCCGTGACTCGGATCAGAAATCTGGGGATAGGCTTGGGCGGATGGCTGACATGTCACTAATGGGCTCACAGATAGTTTTCTGTCTTTTGGGACCTCAGCCATTTGCAAGTGCCTGATTTAAATTATAAGTTTTTTTTCTCTTTCATGGAACTTTCAGAAGGTAGGTGCCATGATTTGTTACTGAATGAGTGAGGGTTAAATGATAATCTTCTGGTGACATAAGTGTTGAGTGTGGGTTACTGACTGTAGCTCGGTGTCAAAAAAAACAAGAAAACAACAGAGGTTCTGCTTTTAACATGGGAGTGAGTGTGGGTAAAGAATTACAGCCAGAAAGAGGAACACCTGCCGGCTATATGGTTTACAAAGTTTCACGAGAATCAATGGGTTACCCTCAACAAGAATGATGGGAAGTTATGCTTCCCAGCTAATGGCAATTTTGACAAAGATGTATTGGCTAATTTACAAAAGAAACTATAGGAAAAAGGTACCACCAGGATTTTGGGTTGCTTTTAATGATTGGCAAGCAGAATCAAAAGATAGGGAAAAGGACTCCATAGTAAGAAGTTTAAAATTCAATCAAGACAAATTAAAAGGCCAACTGAAGGCATTAAATCATACAGCATATAAGATGGGAATAGTAGAAGGAAAACCCTTAGAGACCTCACCATACAAAGGATTGTATCCCATAGTGGGCTTAAGTTCATTAAAACTAGGCTCAACTGAATCCTCCGAGGAAGAATATGTTTTTACTCTGCAAAATCAGAAAAAAAAAAAAACTGTAAATACCACAAAGCCTCGGAGGAGTAGAATGGAATGCTTATAAATAAACCTTATACCAAATTGCAAAATAATGAAATAAAATATAAAATACTTTGTAAGGAGAACTTTATTAAATGAAATAAAATCAAGTGCTTTCGTCTCCTATATTGGAGACTTAATCAAGATAGAACATGCCCTTTTAACACCAGTTTAATAAGACATCACATGAAAAGTGAACCAATCAAATCACAAACTCATGAATTATTCATTAAAATAAAATGAAATATAATAAAATAAAATAACTATTACATGAACAATTTCCTTACACGTGAATAAATTAGCGAAACTTTTCTTGTCAGATTTTGCAATAAATAACAAATAGCAACTATACCGTAAAAGAACTCTAAAAAGTAACCAATTAATGTATTTATATATAAATATAATTATAATTATGAATATAAATATATAAAATTGTACGATTATAATTTTTTAAAATGATCTAAAATTATCTCTCCAAAGCCTTAAGTCTCGAAAAACAAGTATTGGAAACAGATTCATTTAATCCTGGCCATTGGGTTGCATTTTTTTTTAGCTGCCATAAAGCTTCCTTTCTTTCTAAGAATAATGTCCAAGGTCCACCCCTTGGGTTGAATTCAATGGGATCAATGACAGCGAATTTGAAATTATGACCTGGCCATTCCATACAGTGTTTAGCCAATGCATTGGTTTCTTTTTGTAAGCGAATGTCCCTCAAATGCTCGTAAATACGTTTTTTCAAATTTCTTTCTGTTTTACCTATGTAAAAACAGGGACATTTGCAACAGAAAGCACAATAAACTACCTTTTCTGTATAACTAGTTACTCAGGTGCAATATCTATCTGACCTTATGGTGAAGGAAAGAAGGAAATACAAAATCAACTTCTCCAGGCCAATATCTTTTTGCATTCACATACCAGGAGCAGCAATATACATGGACTAGACTTCCCCAGGGGTATGTAGAATCACCTACTTTCTTCTCCAGAGAAAGGAAGCAACAGTTGGATGTCCTTGCTCTTCCTGCTGAAACAGCAGTAGTGCAATATGTCAATGACATTCTCATTGCCTCTGCTACTCCACAGGCGTGTCAAAGGGACACCCTTGCCATTTTGCACTATCTGGTTCTTCAGGGTTTTAAAGTGAACAGATCCAAACTGGAGTTTTGTCAACCCAACGTCAAATATTTAGGTAATTTAATCTCACATGGCACTTGGAGAGTATTACCCTCCAATATAACGGCCATCCGAAAAGCACCCCGTCCTACTACCCAACACCATCTCCGAGGGTTTCTGAGACTGGCTGTCTATTGCCATTAATGGGTCCCTAATTTCTCAGAGATTACTCATCCCTTACTGGTTTTATTAAAGAAGGATACACACGAGCATCTTCCATGGTCAGAGGAACATGAGAACACCTTTATACAGCTTAAGTTACAATTATCCCACCCACCTGCCCTAGGCCTACTGGATTACTTGAAACCATTTATTCTTTTCTGTAGTGAGCAAATAAGGTGGCATTGGGTCTTTTAGCCCAACAATATACCGGAGTATATCAATCGATAGCAAACTGATTTTTGAAAAGTCTATTAACATTCAGTTCAGTTACTCAGATAGACAGATAGACAGACACACAATGTAACTGGTAAATTAGATCTTTCTATAAAACTAATGTAGACTTTTATCAACACCTCTCTGTCTAACCTGAGTTCTAACAAATCTGTTCATCAAATATTTGTTATATTTTGTGTTTGATGTGACTGCACAGAAAAAAAAGTCTCTTTTAGAAAGATTAAGCTACATATTTCAAATGTAGTACTGAGCACTGAACTGCAATTCCATGTTAGAGATTCTTGATGGGAAGGAGTTATATGGTCTAATGGGAAGTGAAACCTAGTATCCTGAATACTTTCCTTCATACATTATTCTGCTGAACTTTGAGGATGGTGTACTTTGCAATATGTAATTATTTTCATTGTGAAATAGATTTTAACTTTTTCTCAGTAGCCAGCACTATTACTCAAACATGTGTCTTAAAGTTAATAACAAAAAATGTACATATGTATAGCTAGGTATGGCATGCACAAGGTAAGCTGTATTTGAAAGGATGCAGACTTAAAACTATGTCATCATAGTCTTTACTTGACTGGAATGACAAACTAACATTCTGAAGGTTGGATGTCATGTCTCACTGGGGCACATACATGGATTATCACACAGAAATGGGATATGGAATGCTTCACTGTTGCCAGTAATGCCATTTACAAATAATATGTCATAAGTATGGACTTTGAGTATATAACTTTTGCAGAGCAAAATAAAAGAATGTTTTTTTTTTCAAAGAAGGATCAGACTAAAGCCATATGAACCCATGGCTCAGGTGGTTAGAATATTGATATGGTATTCTGGGGATCTGGATTCTATTATGTACAAAGCAGGTTATTTCTTTCTTGTGTCATTATATTTGGAATTTCCAATACCTTATTTAAAAATACATCAAAAGGACACATGAAGTGTGATTTGAAATAGATAGCGTTGCATTTGAACATCTGTCAAAAAGATTACATTATTATACCGATAGTATGAGTTTCATTGTAGCAGGCAGAAAGCTTTGTAGTATTTGAAAAAGAGAAAGAAAAAAACATATGAAATATTGAGGTTAAATGCTGAGAGCTCATAATGCAAATAATAACAAAATATTAAGTATTATCTGCATGATTGTACAATTTGACCCCTGACTGTGACTGCTTATTTTAGAGTTATTACACTGCTAGCTTGATTGCAGTTCTGTTCTCAGGCTCCCTGTCTTGTCAGAAATCTACCATTATTAACTTCCTGCTTTGTCATGCTTTCCAAAAAATACCTTAAATGGATATGATTAACTTTAGTGAGGCATCAATTTCATAAGCGATGGCTTCTGAATGATTGGACAACTCACTGCTATGAAGCCATCGCTATTCTGACATACACATTCTTGAAAGTGGATCCTGTCAGCCAAAAAAGTTTTTCTATAAATGTAGAAATTAAACTGAAAACACTTGGGTTACTCTGTACATTGAAAGCAAATATTCTTCAGAACTCTAAGCAAGTGAAAGGGGCTCTTAAGTGCCTTTCATGGCTGTCGTTTTTCATTTCCTGTCATCTGTGTGAATCAATACATCATCAGTGGTCTTTTTCTGCCACCCATGCTGTTCATACTGCAGAGCTCAGTATCTCATCTCCAGCTAATGCTGTTCTATGTTTTATATCTCTCAGGCCCCATAACTGCAAACAAAAGTATTCTTTTGATTTTTGCAGTTGGTTATTGTATTGTGACCATCGTATTCAGCGTTGTCCTTGTTCTTCATATCATTTACAAAGCAGCTTTGTTCGCAAGTATCAGAGCTCAGTATTGTCACGTTGAAAGCACGGTTTGTCAAGATGGACAGTTTAATTGCTTAAGCTGATCAAACTTCTGCTTCTAACAAAAAGGAGCATCTGGGAAACATCAGGCTGACCCAACAAAAGATACCATTCACACCGCACCAAATGTCAGACGATACCTCTCCTCTGTTAGTCCAGAATATTTGCACTGCTTCATGTAACAGAAATTATGCATTCAGTCACGTACAGACTTTGCACAATATGCATACCAAGACTGAAAGTATGACAGCATTTTCTACTTGAAGATGCAAATTTGAATTTTCTGCTGAAGCTTGATATTATTATTTCCTTGTTTTTAGTGGTTAGAAGTGATATTTACCCTGGTCAAAACAGAATTATAGATTTTTCAGTACTGGGTATTCTGTTGCAGCTTCCATATTCAAAAAATACATCAAAATAAAAACAGCTTTCTATCATTCCCACTATTTAAGCAATTGCTAGCACAAGTGTTATCACTCATAAAGCTGTAGTAGTCAGTCTGTGGGAAAAGAAGACAATGTTCATAAATGAAAACGTTACCAATATTTGGCTGCATGTAAGCAAAGCTCTTTGAAGAGATGGACATGCAGGAACACAGCAAAAATGTATGTCATATTTAATTATTTATTTTACATTTGTTGACCAGGCTTGTTCGACTGAGCTGAAGAGCCCTTTTTCAGCAGAGGCCTAGGGAGAAAAGCTCCAATATATTATACAATTTTCATTATAAATTCGGATAAACGTCAATGTTACAGGATTATTACAAGACATTAAGTAGCACTGCAATGTTATACAGTGACAACAATCAGGAGTATAGCAAAGCTCTTTCAAGATGTATAAAAAGAAAATATGCCATTAAGATGAATAGAGTTTTTGGAGTTATGATTACAAAAATCATGATTGATGATATGTTTACTACAAATGACATATCCTTAGATGAAATATGTGAACAAGAAACACTGCCCGAAGCCAAAATAAATCTACAGGTTTACTTGATTAAATATCTAATAATGTGTTTTAGTGTTACTTCATTTGCAACAGAAAGTATGCTCATATGATAAAGTCTTTTTATGTTAATAGGACTGTTAAATGCTGATGTAAACTGAAATCCAGGAACATAAAATGTGTAGTGATAATACAAAATGGAAGGCATACGTTTGTTAGGAAATAATCTGAATCACAGAAATCAAACTTGCTGAAATCCGCATGCAGATTTTATAGCAAATATTTTGCCACAGGATTACTCAGATTATGAAAATGTCGTGCAAACTTAGAGGATAAATACAAACACACTCATATAATACTGATGTGTTTTTTGATAACTGTCTTTGCCATAGTGGGTAAAGACCACCACAGTCAGACAGGACCTAATGGTGAATAATTACAAAGAACATGCAGTTGGAGGTATAATATTGCAAGCCTCTGTTACATTACCCAGTAGTAGACATTCTACTAAGATTTAATCATAAAATATACAATGTAAAAAAAACTTTGAAATAGAATGGAAATGAAAACTGTTGCATCAGACTAATGCGCATACAATGAAATTAACTTGACATTATGCATAAAACATTGTTATTTAAAAAAAATAATGTCTGCGTGGGCTGATAGTCACAACAACCAATAATTCTAATGGATAAAGCTCTGTAATATGTTGGAGGGAAGCCTTCTAGTTTAATTTTGTTTCTTAGAACTAGACAGTTTTTTGTTTCAGCACTTGTTCAGAACATATTGTAAGCACTAAATAAGCTACAAATTACGACAGCACTCAACTTTCCTCACTGGTCTAGAGGAAAGCAGTTTTAGTACTTAATAAATAAGCACCTATCCAGGCATGTCTAAGGGTCAGCCCCCAGTGTTTTCTCCTGTCTACCTGATGAATCTGGGCATCTTGGGGCAATGCAGTAATTGCCTCATGTACACAGACAACCCTCTCCTCCTACCACCCAACACTACAACCTGTGAGAGATGCACTTATATAGCCAAACTGGAAGCAAAGCTCTCTTCACCCAAGACTGGACTAGACAGTCAAGAGGAGAAGGTAAACACTTGCACCACACCACACTCAGCACATAGTCCCTCAAAACTTACACCACCAAAACACACACATAGAAACATAAAACACACACCTACATTCACGGAGGCTCTCAGTAAAAACCTGCCCAAGCAACAGGGACCTCCAAAGCAGAAACACAAGCAACCTCCACCCCCAACACAAACCCACAAAGTGTGCCACTCAACCACAGCCCATAAGGCATAACAACGTACCCAACACTCTAGTCATAGGTGACTCTATAGTCAGGCACACTGATGTTCCACTCACCAGGCTAAACAAGGAGAAAGTTACTGTCAGCTGCCTGTCGGGTGCCAGGATCCACCACATAATGCATGCACTCAGGTCACTCCATAACAAGTACAAATATGACTCTGTCATTGTCCATGTTGGTGAGAATGACCTGAGACGTACCTCCTTGGACTACATGAAAAGGGACATGGAGGAGCTGTCTGATCTTGTAGCCCAGGCAGGTATGACCCTAGCCCTGAGTAGCATCCTGCCATCACCCAGAATGATACCACAGTACAAGGACAAAATGATTGACTTCAACAATTGGCTAAGCTTCTGGTGTCATTCTAAGGGGATCCAGTATTTGTCTGCTTGGGATGACATGATCGACAAGCTACAATGCTTTGCCAGAGATGGTCTAAACCTGTCGCCCCCTGGGATTCCGGATACTGGCTAAGGCTCTAGCCACCCCTATAGTGCCTTTTTTAGGCAAGGTTCAAATGACAAATTCACCACCCTAACAGGTACAGGCATGAAGAATCTGAGGGTATTGCCACTCAATGCTAGAAGTCTAAACCTCAAAATGCACTCTCTCGAGGCACTCCTTAAAATGGAGAACATCGACATCTGTGCAGTGACAGAGACCTGGTTCAAGACTCCAGAGAGTACCCCTGCATTACCAGGCTATAATTCATACCACACCTTTCGGCCACCTAATCTGGACCGAAACACTAAAGGCGGAGGTGTGTCCATATTCATTAAGGATATCCACACCTCCAGGCTAGTTGCTCAGCATAATGCATCTGAGATTATCCAAGTGCAACTAACTCTGGGCAAGACCACAATCCAAATTGTAGCTTGCTACAGATCCCCCACCATGCCCCAGGATTCCCACTCCTCATTTCTTAATACACTGGAAAATATTAGGGTACAACCTAACACCCTAATAATGGGCGATTTCAACTACCCTACCATTAACTGGGAAAACTACTCATGTACCAACTCTTGTGCTCAACGTTTTCTGGAATTCATAAATTCCAGTGCCATGGATCAACTTATCCACACCCCACCAGGGGCAGCAATATCCTAGACCTGGTTATTACCAACATGGGCAACCGGTGCTCCACACCAGAGGTCAATTCCTCGTTGGTCAGATTCAGCCATAAGCTAATCACCCTAGACATCTACATCCCTCCCCCACCCCCCATTAGGGAAACCACAGTAAAGAATTTCTCCAAAGCCAACTTCACGCTTCTTAAGACAGAAGTGGCAAACTTCACAACACCCATGCTGACGGACAATAGAGGTATGACTGCTGAATCCTACACAAATGCACTTATAAGCACTTACATGAGTGCATGGATTGTGCAATCCCTAACAGAACCAAGATGCTATCCTCCAAAAAAAGGAAGCCAATCTGGTGGTCCCCTGCCATAAACAAACTCTACAACAGAAGAAAGAAACTGTTGCAAAAAAAGAGTAAAATCCCATGATTGGAGAAACTCCCTGGTCAGCTTCAGTAAGAAGCTGAGATCCCTCATAAAATCCTCCAAAGCTAGTTATGAAAACAAAATCGCCACTGACTCTAAAGACAACCACAAAGCATTCTATAGCTATGTCAAGAATCTCAATGGCAACACTCAGATCTGTGCTGAGTTACAGCACAATGGCACTAAATATACAGAACCAACGGATATTGCCAACATCCTGGCAGATAGGTTGTGCTAACTTTACCCCTCTGTCATCCCCTAATGGGCCCATCTCTATACCAGAAGAATGCAAAGTTCCTGTAATCACGGCTGCATAGGTAAAAAACACATTATCCAAAGCCAAGAACACAGCATCCATGGGACCTGATGACATCTCAGGCTGTGTTCTACATGAACTACAGAACGAACTGGCGCCCCACCTAAGTACCATGTTCAATCATAGCCTTACCTCAGGCTATGTGCCCAATGAATGGCGCACAGCAACAGTTATCCCACTCCAAAAAGGGGGAGCCACCACAGACCCTGGAAACTACTGCCCCATTAGCCTAATGAGCCTGGTCTGCAAGGCTATGGAGCATATCATCATGGAACCTATAAACAATGACATTGTTAATCTCCAAACTCAGGACCTCACCCAGTTTGGGTTTGTAAAAGGCAGATCATGTCTCCTAAACTTGATAGACTTCTTTGAAGCAGTCACCAAAGCCATAGATGAGGGTAAGGTGGTTCACACAGCCTATCTAGATCTCGCCAAGGCTTTTGACACCATCCCCCACTCTGGAATTATAGATAAACTCACTAAACTAGGTATAAATCCCTATGTCACAAGATGGGTTGCCAACTGGCTCAATGACAGAACCCACGCTGTGAAAGTAGCAGACTCCAAATCCAGCTTCAGACCAGTGACAAGTGGAATACCACAGGGTTCAGTCCTGGGTCCTCTCCTGTTTGGTATCTACTTCTCTGAAGTACAGGCCAACACAGAAGGTCTTTGGCTAACAAAGTTCACAGATGACTGCAAACTAGGAGCCATAATCAAAACTCCAAAAGATGTGGACATCCTACAAAAGGGCCTTGCTGAGACAGATGCCTGGTGTCAAAGCCATGGCCTCAAGCTCAATGCCAAAAAGTGCATTGTCATTCCTTTTGGTAAAAACTCAGTACCCATGAACTACCACATAGGTGGTAGTCTACTTAACACCGAAAGTGTGATAAGAGACCTTGGGACACAGGTGGACAGTAGTCTCTCCTTTGATAATCACATCACAACAGTAGTCAGGAAATCCTTCTATGTGGCACACCTCATCACAAAAGGTTTCTCATCCAGTAAAAAAGAGGTCATTTTTCCCCTCTACTCGTCACTCATTAGACCCATTATAGAGTACAATGCCCCTTTTGGTATGTACCTCACAAGACATCTACAACAACTGGAACGGCCATAGAAATACCTTACAAAGAGGATTACCAGCCTCAAAGACATGCCCTATGCAGACTGTCTCAAAAAACTGCAGCTTTACTCCATTGCATATCGCCTACTCAGAGGCGATCTCTGCCTAACACACAAAGCTATGTCAAACCCAGAGCTTTTAGACATGCTCCACTTAAAGAAATCCCAATCCCTACGAGCTACATGCTCTAGGGACCTAAACCTCATCACCACAATAAACAGAACATGCTGGAGGGATAGATTCCTGTCCCAGAGACTTCCCATACTCTGGAACAAACTACCTATCTATATCAAACAAAGCTCCTCATTAGCACTGTTCAAGAAAAATCTTGATGATTGGATGGGAGATAGGAAATTCACCCCGAGGATCACTTCTGTGGCTCTGCTCAACAGTGGCACAGGAAAATAATTTTCTTGGGTGGCGAAAGCCAGGGTACCTTTGGCTAGGCTTATATAGGCCCTAGGGCCAATAGCCTAGTACCTACCTATGAACCTATGAACCTATGTGACACACTTTTTATATAATAATGAGCACCCTTATGCTAATGGTACCAGTAAAATGTGAATTAGTTTGACTAGTAAACACAGAACATAAGGCATATGCATAGGCTCATAGATTCAAAGCACATGTTACATGTACAGGGAGATGAATTTTGCAGTAGCTGAATACCACTAAGTTATATTACTGAAGTCCAGTGTGTGCCATATCACACTGATTGTGCTGACTTTGTCTAAGACTCTACTGCCACATTTCCATCTTGAATGCAGGTAGCTTTTCTTTTTGTCCAGTGTTAGATGGTATGTTTGTTTCAGATGATCTGGAGGTGAATTCCTGTCTGTTGATATTGTGCTTGCTTTAGAGATTTTCATTGAAGGCTATGAGAGAATTGTTAACTGTTTTGATAGTTGTTAACAATTAACTATTTTATCTGGAAATGCACAAGCTGTATTTGCTCATTCTTGTTGCTTACACATATTTGATAGAGTTGTTGCTTGTTTGGTAGCTGTTTGCTAGTTATAGTAGATTTTGTTACAGTTCTTCAATGTCAACAAGTCAAAAATTCACCTGCCTTGGAATGATCACTCTTTCACCAAGGTGGAGCGATCTTGAAGTACAAACATAAAAATATGGGGGATGAGGAAGTGAAACCTCCACACGAAAAACTCCCTTCAAATATAATTGCTTTTTCAATGAGGCACATTTCCATAAATTTCAGATGAATTTAAGTAAATATATTTAGTGCTTATATATACCTGAGTTATTGGATTTCACATCAAAATGAATAAGTCTTTGTGTTTAGACTACTTTGTGCATTTTGATTTAACAAAATGAACCACAGCTAAGTAGATGCAATGGATCACTGTATCATTTCCATGTATAAAAGAAAAGAAAATATGATGGTGCCAGATATTGCTAGATTCATTTATTGAGCTGCCCTCAGAGTATCACAGTGATGATGACCACCTGGTAAAGTGGCAGAAATTAACCATGCTGTTCTATTTT
>NC_056729.1:130767757-130987916 GCF_019279795.1 Protopterus annectens
ATTTATATAACCTGCTTAATAAAGTGAAATAAATAAAGAAGTTACACGTGCATACTTTCTTTCATACACTGCTTTGTTAAACAGTTTTGCAAGAAGGATCCTGCTGAAGGGGCCTACCAAAGCCAGAAGACCTCATACAACAAATATATATTTGAGAAGTGGGATTTTTTTTTTGACTGGTCTCTATAGTGATCAGGCAGATCTGGAGGGATATTTCTATCATACTATAAAAAAGAAAGATGCATTTCTCAAGAACCACATTGTAAAGGCTTGTAATTGGTACATCTACTGAGTGCTTTATGAATTATGATACCAAATCAAATCAAAATCTTTGCCACATAAAAATAGCTCAGTCAGATTATTTGACAGATCTGTATGACTCAGTTTAGCGTTGCAGATCATGAAATATTCAACCACTTCTATAATGACAAGATATCATTAAGCAAAGAAAATATCAAGATACCAGTCAAAGAAACTGATCACACACACACACACACACACACACACACACACACACACACACACACACACACACACACACACACACACACACTCCTACACACGCAGTCACATATGCAGCCATACACACATGCAAGTACACACACACACACACACACACACACACATATATATATATGTGTGTGTGTGTGTGTTTGTGATATATATATATATATATATATATATATATATACACACACATACACACTCATTGCTAAGTCTCTAAGCCCTCTGTATTACCATGCCTTAAAAGAGGGAGTGACACATAAAAGAGTGACTGGTAGAACAATGAATGTCCAGAAGGTGTCACGAGGAAGCATTTACTGTGTTGAATGTCAGTGTATGTCAAGGTTGTTTTGATGTTTTACGGTATATGTCTGTCATGTTTGGAGATTTGGGCAGTACCCATGATCACCCCTTAATCATACATGTGTGAGCAGACTATGATAACTAAATTAATAAGTGTTGTGAACTCTGATTATTTTGGTGACAAATTCAGGCACTAATATGTTGCTAACCTTTTGTAGCTAGACAACTGTTATGTCATTTGTTGAGACAATGTTCAACTCAATGGGTGTGATGTTGTTTACATAATTTAGAAACAACTTCTTGAAAGTGTGCTGCTCCATGTTTCAGTGAAAGCAGCATAATAAAGTGGGTTGCTTTTCATAAAAAAAAAAAAAATCAACTACATGTTTATTTTCTGAGGAAAATCTCTAATGTTTGGTATCCATTTCTTTTTAATCAGTGAATCAGCAGGCAAAAGAAGAAATAACCCCCAAAAAGCAAAATTAAATTAAATGACACCACAACTGATTTCAGCTATGAAAAGAAGCTCAAACTCCATTTTACCTCAATGATCTACTTATCAAAAGTGTCTGATAAAGAAAACAAAATATACTACTGGATTCATTGCCTGCTGGTGTCATTATCAGGGAAAAATATGTCTCCTACTATAAGAATGTTATGTTGTCCTATCTCGCCTTCATTCTTGCTGGTTGGGTTTGTAGCCAAATCTTGGCTCCGAGTCGGACATATACCAAAGCTCGAGAGCTTCTACTGGCTCAAGACTATAGCCTATCCCATGGTGCTTAGTGGCTGTTCCCCAGATTTTGTTTGCTGCTTGAAGCTTCGGGATTGTCTTTGCTGGCTCAGGCTGGTAAAAGTTAGTATTATACTCTGTTTTTTGGATAACTTTCCTAAAACTTACGACTTCTTCTAGTTTACCTTTCCCAGTTACAGTTACAGTATAGTGCCTTTTTGTGTGTTTGTAGTATTCTTGGCTATATTTTCTTTGCTGCTGTCCTTTTGGGCCTTGTTTTTTCTGTCTTCCCCTCATCTAGTTAAAGAATCCATTTCAGTTAGAGGATTCTTTCACCTTCTTTCCTCCCTTAAGGAGTCACCATTTAAATTAGAGGCATCTCCTCAGGTTGGAGGAGATTGTTGTTTAATTTAAAGACTTCTCCTCCCTATCCTTTCCATTTTTTCTTGTAAAAAAAAATAAAAACGCCTTTTCTATCTAGCTTCTACATTTATAGTAGGTAAAATTTACTGTTGTGTTAATTTCTTTCACAGGTAAACATGTCTAAAGAATCTGTTAAGGAGCACAAACAATCTGGATTTAAAAAGTGTGATTTATGCACTCAGAAAATGTCTATAACAGATGGACACACAAGTTATGTCTACTGTCTAGGACCAGTCCATCTCCAAGACTCCTGCTCCATTTGTCATAGCTTCAGTTCAAGGGTCTTACAGGAGAGGAAAAATAAGCTCATTTTAAGGGGCTTGTTGAAAGCTGAAGAAGGTAATCGGACCTTAAAACTGGATAAATTTAAAAAGGCTGCTTCATCGGCTCCTGTATCTGAGCCGTCAAGCAGTTTCAAAGATCCAGCATCCTTGGATCCGAAAGTTATTGGTTCAGACAAATCTGTTCCTCCCTCAATTTCATCTGTCTCTTCGGAACTGTTGCTGTCTCGAAAAAGGAGTCGGTCACCATCTTTGGAACCTGTTTATTCGGTGCCGCAATCTCCTTTGTTACAGTCTGTGGCAGGTAGCCACAAATCATCATGCCATTCCTCTCAATCCTCCAGATTATCAGATGATGATGAGGAGTGGGTCATGAAGAGGTTGCTCAGGACCCGGGCCCTAGCAGAAATTCTCTCAAGCCCAGCTCATTGGATTGTGGAGCTGACAACTGTACCTCAGATAATGTTGATTCCTCCTCAGACGAGTTCGGAGCCAGAGTATGGAAGCCATTGTGCTGGAACCAGTGGAGCCAGTAATCACTCCTGATATCTTGGCTCTGACGTCTGCTTCGATCTCACCGATGTTGTCTTCCATCAAGGGATCTGGGGATTGATACTCCCTGGTCATCTCCGGGGGGAGAGTTGAGTCAGACCCATGTTGGAACCAACTCTCCCACTCAGTGCTTCGGCTCAGGAGAGTTTGGCTCCCACATCAACCTTGGAACCACCCTCCTAGGTACCAGAGATATTTCCTGGCCCCTTGGGACTGGAGTCTCTGTCAGCCCAGGATCGCGGTGCCTTTGAGGTGATGTGGAGTGCGCTCTCCATTGCATCTGCTCCACCTTCGGCTCCAGCCTCTCTTCCCCAAAAATAGCCACTGTCTACCTCTTCATCATCCCTCCATCACCCCCAGAGTAGAGAGTCAGTGCCCCAGGAAACCCCAATGGGTGGAACCTCTTCTTCCGATACCTCCCCGGAACATCCCCTCGAGGAAGTCCCTTGGAAGAGACAGTGTAAGAGGAAGCACATAGACTCCCCTGAGTCTGTCACTTCTGATACTGACTTGGAGGATTCAGAAGGGTCCCCACGATCACCCTCTGAGGATGTCTCTTTTTCAGAAATCCTGGAGATCCTTAAGCAGAGGGGAGAGTGGATGCCCCTTTCCCCTTCTAAAGACGAGTCGGTATACCTGGAGACATTTGGCTCTCACCCCTCCACCTCCTGGGTGTCTCCACCTTTTGACCCTCTCCTGAGTGTAGTGAGTCAAAAGGTGTGGGACTCACCAGAATCTGTGGACCCCATTCTGCGGAGGCCAAATAAATTTATTACGGCCTCAGAGAACAGACAGTATCTAACTAAGGGAGTTCCAGTGGATGCAATGGTGGTGGCTGCGACCACAAAGAAGGAGTTAGCTGAAACTTCTGCATCTGTCCATCCACTGAATAAGGAGTCTCACACAATGGACAGGTATGGAAAGTGTACTTTCTCTTTAGTGGCCTTTACCTTGCGGTCACGGAATTATTTATCACATTTCACCTGACTTCAGAGGGATCTCCTAAAAGAGCTGTGAGATACCCAGGAGATACCCTACAAGGTGCTACAGCCCAGGATTTATCAGATAAGATTAATTCTAAGCTTGCAACCTTAACCTCCATCACTAACTCCTTCATGTGTCTCATTTCCTATGCAGCCGATGGACTGAGCAGAGCAGCAGGCACAGGAATAGCTCTTCAGAGACATTCCTGAATGCGTCTTTGCGAGTTTGCTGAACCCTTCAGAACTTTCTTCATTGACACCCCCTTTGATGGCTCGTCCTTGTTGAGGCCGAAAGTGAAAGAGAATCTCACCAGGAGCCAGCAAGATGGTAATACTCTGTCTGCCATCAGAGTCTATTTTTCTGCCCCTACCAGACCCTACTCTAAAGGTCAGAAGAGCAGAAAGATGTGGTTCCAGAAGTCCAAAGGAGCTTTATCTGATGCTCGTGGTGATCCTTCCCCCAGGGGCAGAGGGGGAAATAACAATGGAAGATGCCATCCACGCAGCAGAGGGGGTCCACAGAAACAGGGCAACAGAGATACTTTCTCTGGTTGGCCCTTCCAACACTCCTGAAAGGAGGCCCAATTGTCCACCTCTGGAGGCAATCAGGGGAAGCTATCACTGTTCCTAGAAGCCTGGCTGAATTTGACTCAAGACAAATGGGTACAGTCCATTATATCTAGGGGTTACAACATTCCCTTTCACTGTTCACCTCATCTGTCAAAGTTTATCCCAGACATTCCATCCGATAAAAGGGATCAAGCAACACTAGAAATTCAAATGTTGCTAGAAAAAAAGAGTCATCCAAGAAGTCCCCACAGACCAGCTAGGATCTGGAATTTAGTCAAGGTTCTTTTTAGTTCCAAAAAAGACAGGGGACTGGAGACCCATATTGGATCTCAGCAGACTAAACAAGTCAGTGAAGAAGTCAAAGTTCTGGATGGTATCACTGCAGTCTATACTCCCTTTTCTGGGACAAGACAATTGGATGTGCTCGTTAGATCTTCAGGATGTGTACTACCACATAAAGATGGACAGGTGCTCCAGAAGATTTCTACACTTCCGGCTGGGAGCCAGTCATTACCAGTTCAGAGCTCTGCCCTTTGGACTCACCACAGCCCCCAGAGTGTTTACCAAATGCATGGCAGTAGTCACGGCTCATCTGAGACATCAAGGATTCCAGGTGTTGCCATACTTAGACGACTGGCTCCTAACTGCCACCACTAAGCAGCTACTAATCAAAGCCAAGGACTACACCATCTATCTAGTCTCAAAGTCTTGTTGCCATTACAGTGTATTAGCTTTATAGGTGCAGATTTAAACACAAACAACATGTTGGCAAAACTGCCTCAAGAAAAGATTCAAATGTTACGCAGTCAAGTGCTTATCTTGCTCAACAAGCAAAAAGTACAGGCAAAATTTGTCCTCAAGGTCCTAGGCTCTATGGTAGCAACAATAACTCTAGTTACCCTGGCTTGACTTCACATGTGAATATTACAGTGGCTACTCTTCACTCAATGGTCCATACAGGAGTTACCCGTGTCTCATGAGATTCTCATTACTGACTCCTGCAAGAGGGATTTGCTTTGGTGGATCCAGTCCACTGAGGTAACAATGGGCAGACCATTTGTACTTCCCCATCCTGTCACTACAGTAACCATAGATGGGTCCCACATAGGGTAGGGGGGGCATTATCTGGGGCAGATGATCCAAGGGGCTTAGAAAGATCATGAGTGCCATTTGCACATCATTGTGCTAGAGATGAGGGCAGTGCTTCTGGCATTGCAAGCATTTCAGAACTCTCTTCCACGGGGACTATTGCAATTCAGACAGAGAATATGTCAGTGGTATGGTACATCAACAAACAGGGGGGAACCAGATCCTATCCCCTATATTGAGAGGCCTAGAGAGTTTGGCAATGGGTAAAATCTTCCCACTGCTTTCTGACAGCAATGCACATCCTGGGGAAATCCAACATCATAGCAGACAGGCTAAGCAGAACTATTCTCATGCCTCAGGACTGGTCCCTGAATCAGGAAGTTGTGAATCAAATTTTTCGCAAATGGGGCCAGCCTTGCTGTGACCATGTTGCCACTCCCTTCAGTGCCAAATGCAGCAACTACTTTGCCCACATTTCCCCTCTGGGAGAGTTACCGAGGGATGCACTCATCCACGATTGGCCCCCGGGACTACTTTATGCTTTTTCCTCATTTCCTTTGATTCCAAAAGTTATTCAGAAAGCCAAGTCATTGAGTCACAGGTTAATCCTCATTGCTGCATGCTGGCCTCATCAGATTTGGTTCCCTTTCCTTTGGCCTCACCTTCAGGAGGACCCATTGATCCTGGACCCAGTGCCGGATCTTCTGACGCATCAGTCAGGAACACTACATCCTGCCCTTCAGAACCTCAAGCTGACAGCTTGGTTTCTCCACTTCCAATCTTAGCCAGGCTTCCAGAATTATCCCCTGCAGTATGCCACAAAGGAAACTTTACGCAAGCAAATGGAAGAAGTTCTTTTGTTGGGCGGACAAAAACACATAGATCCTTTTGTAGCCTCTATACCAGCAATTTTGGAATTCCTGACAGAAATTTTTAATCAAGGAGCAGCGGCGGCCACTATTCAAGTTCAACTAGCCGCTATATCTAATTATCATGTGGGGGAACTCGGATCCATTGTAATGTCCCGCAAGTTATGCAAGGCCTTCCTTAGGGGTACTTTCCTGTTAAGACCTCCTGTAAGAGAACCTCCTCCCCAAGAGATCTAAATTTAGTTTTATCAGTGTTGATTCTTCCCCCTTTCAAACCAGCATCCTCTTGTTCTTTAAAATTGTTATCCTGGAAAACTCTCTTTCTAACAGCAGTTACCTCAGCTATGAGGGTTTCAGAGTTGTAGGCCTTATCCATCCATCCTCCCTATTTGATATTCCACAACAATAGAGTTTCCCTCAGAACAAATCCCTCCTTCTTACCAAAAGTCTGTTCTGAAACAAATTTAAGCCAATCTATAAAATTGCCTTTGTTTTTTCCTAATTATAGCAACAAGGCAGAATATAAGCTTCAGCAATTGGATGTACATATACAACTGCAATTTTATTTATACAGGACAAAGTGTTTTCAAATAATCAGATCAATTGTTTCTGTCCTATTCAGAAACAAAAAAAGGTCGGGCAGTCTCAAAAGTTACTTTGTCCAAATGGCTTACTGAGATTATCAAATATGTTTATCAATCTCATAATAAAGAACCACCAGGGAAAGTGAAAGGAAATTCAACTAGAGCGGTGTCCACTTCCATTGCTTTTCACTCCAGACTTCCATTGGATTCAATTTGTGCTGCTGCTACATGGGTCAATCCTCACATCTTTATCTCTCATTACAAAGTAGATGTGGCCTCCCGGAACAGGGCATCCTTTGGTTCCACTGTCCTGAAGAGTTTATTCCACTGAGCTACCCAAAAGAAAGGTGCTGGGGACTCTGTCCCAACCAGCAAGAATGAAGGCGAGATAGGACAACATAACATAAAGAAGTTATGTACTCACAATAATGGTCCATGTTTGTTGTCCAGTATCTCGCCTTCATTCTTGCGTCACACCCTGCCACCCCCCTCCTGAAGGATCTAGAGGAATTTTTACAA
Source organism: Protopterus annectens (assembly GCF_019279795.1). Taxonomy (NCBI): domain Eukaryota; kingdom Metazoa; phylum Chordata; order Ceratodontiformes; family Protopteridae; genus Protopterus; species Protopterus annectens. The sequence continues at coordinate 130,775,168 of NC_056729.1, forward strand.
TTGGCAAATATGGTCTGATTTCTATCTTGCCTTCCTTTTACCTTTATGACCAACATATTTCATATATTTTCTCTTTCTGTATGTTACTCATATCATAGGGAGATCTCTCCCTCAAACAAGATCTGGGGAACAGCTGCTAAGTACCATGGGATAAGTTATAGCCTCGAGCCAGTAGAAGCTCTCGAGCTTTGGTATACAGCCAAGTCAGAGCCAAGATTCGGCTCTGAACCCAACCAGCAAGAATGAAGGCAAGATACTGGACAACAAACGTGGAACTTTATGGTGAGTACATAACTTCCTTTTCTGCTACTCTGTAAGAAATTGTTCAAAAAATATAAAAAATTGCGAAGCATGGGCTCATACGTTGAAATTGCATCTTTCGAGGAATCTCTTCCTGAGAAATATCATATGTTCTTTAGTTGGAAGCATACTACTAAGTAAAACAAGAATTATTATAATTCTGTGAATGGCACAGTAGAGTAAAAGAGAAATGAGAATCATAAGAAAGAAAGTTTGCTTCTCTGGATGACAGAAGAAGGTTTAGATATTTTGCTGATTATTTCAGCATTTCCAGAAATATTGGAATAACAATAATTGTTAGAATCAAGGGATCACTGGCTTTCTTACCCGCAACTAATTCTTCATGAAGCACTTTTGCTGTTAGACTTCTTTTCTGAAATGCATTTTTAATTAAATCATGCACATCATACCTGAGTATATAGCCTGGCCTGCCTGTCTTATAATGTTTCATAGTTTTCATCAATATAACATAATAAACAAAGATGAGGTATTATTCTTGATACAGTGCACTTTCTACATGCATCAGTTCATGCCTTCTATAACACAACATACTTTTAAGTTCATAATCTCTGGCTGTATCGACTACAGTCATTCTCCCCTTAGATTATAACACTCACCTCCTTGGTTATATTCTCCTACTATTCTGCATTTTTACTTGTGTCTACTTCCCTAAAACATTAATCCATTTCTCTTTTAATCTTTTTACCCAATTCCTATTGTTATGACTCTCACTAGCAGATGCCATATTCACTGTCTTATTCTTTCGACTTTAACACTACTATCTAATGTTTTCAACCCTTTGCATTTTCTCTTTTCAGCCACTCTGCTATTAGTAGCATCATCTCTCTCCTTTAATGTCTTCTCTATAAGCCCTGCACTTTGCTCTGTATAAACACACTGGCCATTCTTCACTAACCCCTATTATACATTCTGTTCCATACTGCTTTCATTGCCAGCCTTTTATCATACACCACTTTATATCTCTACTACATATGGATTTTATCTGCTTGTTTTTCCCTCCTCTCCAACACTCTGTGCTTTCTCATGGGTGCATCATGATATGTTTGCATCATATATCATTGATTTCACAGCCTCTTACAATGGACTCCTACTGTCACTAATACTTATAAATATTTCACTGTCTCCCTTGCTTTGACCCAATTCTCATCATTCTACTACACCATAGTTTCCCTTACCATCTCTCCCAGAGCTTACTAAAGCCTATTACTTCTTCTTCCTTGCCTAAATTCTTCTATGTATGCCCTGTCTTGCATTTTCTATGCCCCAGTCTCTGTCCCTTCCTATAGTGCCACACAAGTTCCTTTTCTTGCATTCCTCTTTTCCCTCAATATCCACTATCCTGATTACTACTCTATAGCCTAATGAATCTCCTGCTCTCAGCCTGAATGTCCCCTTTCCCTGCTTGAAATTCATACATTGTCATCTGATCTTTATATCTCAATTCTTTTTGTCCCAAACTTTTAATATACTCATAAATACTTGGTGCTGTCTGTCTTTAGGTACATCCTTGATTCTAGTCCCTTTTTTCTTCTCAATCTCACTCCTCTTTCATAAACTTCCTTATCCCCATTTTTATTGCTTTCACTATTTCCTAAAATTATTTCCTCTCTGCTCCTGTTATTATCCTCCCAGAGCTTCCATCTAGCCTCATCATTCTCCAAGCCTGTCAGACTTTCTCCTACATTCACTACTATTTACCTGTTAAACTCAGATATGGTCTATTCTCGTGCAACATTTTACATTGTCATTCTCTCTTCACCTATCCAAATTCTTCTTTCATACAAATCTATAACATTTTTTTCCCTTACCAAAGTTGGTTTAATATGTCTGCAAGTAAATTACAAACAATAGCAATATCACTATTACCACTTCTGTTCTCACCCGCCGTGTACTCATCCTATTATGTCTTTTGTCCAGCAATCCTGTAATTATGTCCCTTAACTGTTATTTTTTCTCCTGATGTCTTAAACTGATGGAATTGCTTTAATAAATAGGGGTGGATGAGTGACACCCAAGGAAGGAGAACATTGTGATGAAGACAGGGTGTAGTGTGGACAGCCTGCCAAGACATTCTAGTAGAGAACCCATCCAGAAGTCAGTCACTTTTGTGGGCTCCATCACATGTAGCCTGATGGTTGGGGCTGAATGACTATGCGTTTCCATATTTATGTGCTTTATGGTGCCAATCTGCTTATTGAGCTAATGGTCGACCTGACATGATGAGATGCAGCACCTCTTACTGGTTGGCCAAAGAGGTCCCCTTCATTCCATTCTCAGATGAACAACCTATGTCACTTCTCAGAGAAGCAGTACTATAACCCATCAGCAAGCCTTCACATAGCTTTCCACAGGATGTCCTAAATCACCCTATAGACCTGTCTGGGGATTGCTGGGGATCAATCAGTTTGTATGAAATCTGGTATAGGATCCAGTGGACCCTATTACACTAGTTCATGCTTCATGGCTATTGCGAAAGAAAAAAGAAAATGAACATAACGGTAGAGAAACAAACTGGCAGTGAAACATAGTAATAAGAGGAACATAACAGTGAAAAACGAGATAAGGGCACAAGAAGCAATGCTTAGTATGATGTGATGAACTTTATTAAGATATCCCATGGAAGGAAAAAAAAACAGTCAGCAAAATAAAGTTTATTTAAAAAGGTGGGAAACACCTATGATAAGACAGGGAATAACAGTGAGGGATATGGCTGGTGACCCTGCCATTGGTGAGTAGGACAGTGGCACGTGGTATGAGTGACAACCAGTATGTGTACAATGGTCAACAAAGCAATGAAGAGATAATCAAACTGAATACATTAAAAGTTCAACTGTATGGAAAACAGGAGTATGTGAATTTGTCGTACACAGTGTGACAAATTCAGGGATGGTTGGCAAAACTTGGTAAATTACCACAAATATTTGTCTAAAGTTAACCATACAAACAGGCAAAAGTCAGCTAATTACTGAATTAAAAGCCTCACTACAATGGCCACAGCTGCAGTATAGTTGTCATACCCATTTCAAGCCAGGAATAAAATGAATGGAGAAGGATGGTGACACAGATACAACTTTATTACAATGTGTTTGTCTGACAAGGATAATGAAGAACTATGCAACGATAATCACAAACACATAATGATGAATGACTACAAAGGAGGAAAACAGCCTAACTGTATAGGTATACTGTGGGTCAGGTACAGTAGGCTTGCACATGGCAATGTGAGAAATAACTGTCTCAGTTAAGGACATTGAGAATAATCTTATTTGCTAACCAGGTAGGCCGACCAGACATAGTCCATTTTCAGAGGCAACCTGGGAGCAACAGCTAATTAAATGACTTACTCAAGGTCACATTGTAGGCAGACAAGGGCTGAGAGAATCAACTACCATTAGCACAACTGCAATCCATTTAAAGCCATATTGTAGTCCTACAATCAGTGAAGATGTATGCGACTGTTGACTTTTAAACTGCAGTGCAAACTGGGGCATTGCTGTGATACTCAACTGAAGACTGAGATATAGCATAGCGGCAACATTATAGAGTCATGCTGCTGTCTGGAGAATCTAACTTGCCTCCTGACAGCAAGTCTGTTTTCTGCAATGTGCTCCTCTGCTGCAAAATGTAAAAAGCACATTAATGATCACAACATAGCCAAGGGCATCAGAAAGATTCTATAGCTATACATTAAGGCCTATTGTAGTATGCCTCAGCAAAAATGAAGCCTTTCACTAAATCTGTGTTTGACTCTCCTTTGCCTGTCCTTTGCATTGGCAGGAGAGGCCTGGGTGTCCCCTCTTCAAATCACTATACCTGTGATAGCACTGCTCACCAGAGTGGGTTATGCTGGTGGCATCCATCACCACCCTGGCAAGTAAGTGACATGTATCGGCCTTGCAGGGGGGACCCTCAAAGTTGCTCATACTCACAAAGGTGTAGCAAGGAAAACAATTTAACTGCTATCAGGCCTTCACGTAAAATTGCAGTTTGTGAGAAAATATTCTCTAGGTTCTAACCAGCTATCTCGAACCATAATATCTCCAAAAATCAGGCCACTCATCTCTCTGACAGAGTAAAAAAAAAAAAAAAAAAAAAAACATTACATAACCATCCTTGCAGCAAAACAATGTGCAATTGTTTCAAACGCAATAGCTATGAATACTTTCATGTAGAGCTTTCAACTTTAGAGCATTGACTGGTTCCTCATTATGTTTGCATATAATGTATATATCATGCCATCCTGCCTAACAGTCTAGTCTACTCATCTTATATAATTATTTTACACAAAAATCTTAAAGTCTCTGTTTCACTCACATATTTATTGATTTTTATTTCTATTTTCTAGAAAGGTTATGATACCTTCTCAATGATACATTTGTTTTACCATTTATCTTTTTTTGAGATTGGGTCTTCTATAATTACTTGTACATATCATCCTGTATTTTATTTAGAATTATACTACACCCTAACAGTGTGTTTTTCTCCTCAAATAAATACATTGTGTTTAGGTCTCAAAAAGCACTCTTTTTTAATGATGTCATCTGAAAGTGTATGTTATTTACTAAAATGCCATTTTTTTATTGTATTGCTGTTTCTATACCAGAATGATGGCTGAAAAGGACACTTGACCAGCCCTTCTACCATGTTAATAGATAAATAAATAAATAATTTTGAGGACATTAAGCTTTTTTTTTGTTAGCAAGTGGTATGGTGTCAAAAGCTTTAGCTGAGTCAAGGTGTGCTGTAAGAACAGCATGTCCACTGTCAACAGCTTGTGTTACTCTCTCTCTCTCTGAGAAATTGACCAGATTCTGTAAACAGAATTTATCCTTAACAAAGCTAAACTATTGGAGTTTGAGCCTTATAAGATTTTTGATATTATTATTAATTAGGTCAGTTATGATACATTCTGTGACTTTGCTGCTGAGACAAGTCAGTCTAATGTGTCTGTAGTTTCCAAGATCAGTGCTAGGTCTATCTTTGTGAAGTGGCATCTGTGATAGCCCCTTTTTAACCTGAACCAGTAATGAAGAAGCCCCAATCCTTACCACTGACACCAGAGACAGGTGGTCAATAAAACAGGAATAGATTTACACAGTATTTCAAATGCAGCTCTCTGCATACAAAACAGTTTCCCCCAAGAGCACACAGGGAACACAGTCCACTGTGACTGGACTCTCTGTCTCTCCGGATCCCAAACAAGACCCACCTTGGAGCACTATGCCCCAGTTCCAAGTATCTGGCACACACACTTAAATATCTGATTTTGCACACACACACACACACACACACACACACACACACACACACACACACACACACACACACACACACACACACATGTACACAACTGGGAAAGGCTGACACAGATTCACCAGCTGTGTCATCTCTCTCCAGACCACAGGGAAGATTGCTGCCACCAGCCAAATACTGTAAGGCTCTTTCAAAGCGATAACCAATTATACTGTGTCAAATTAATACTGATAAACATATTAGAGTGTGACCGAAGCAGTAAGGGTTTTTGGAGTGGCCACAGTGACACTGAAATAAGCACAGGTTCTCTCAAGATATTAAAAGTATTAATTAAAAGACCAGCCACAATGAAAAGGTATACAATTATTTAATAATGGATAATAAAAAAATAGAAAACAGGAAAATACTTAATATTTAGTTATAATAAACATCAAAGTTTTCAGTCACAGGAAGTATAAAATAACACAGCAGGATATAATCTCACATGCAGAAAAAGAAATAATACTAAATTAATCTCTTGGTACTTTTCCTAACTAAACTAAAGATAAACTGTCCCTAGTTAACTCACTTAACATCTCAAGGCAAGATGTACTGCTGAGATGCTCACTTCCACAAGGCAAGATGAGATACACCACACACTGAACTGTGCAACTAACAACTACAGAACAACTGTACTGTGATAACTGACATAGATCTTTTATATATCCTATTCCAAAGAAAAACAAAAACAAACTACTGCTGCCAGAGTTTTGTCCTTCAACTGGTTATAGGATTACATCACACCTAGTTACCTGACTCTGGCACAGTTCTCATTCAGAACTCTGTTAAGATTCTGTTGCAGCATTTTTAACATAAGCAACCTCTAGGAATACACTTTTAATACGAGCATCTGTACAAATCAATGTGACAGTCAAATGACATAAGATTATTTACAAAATGTCAACCAGCTATGATGGATACACCACACATTTTATTTATTTATTTATTTTTATTTATTTATTTAACATTTGTTGACCGGGAATGTCCGACTAGGTTCCACAGAGCCTGTTTTCAGCGGAGGCCCGGGGAGAAATGCTCCAGATCCACATCCACTGTCTTACCTCTTCCTATACAGCTGGCAATACTTCACAACATTAAATCTCTCCTCCTTTTGAAGACTCAAGTTACTTTTTCAAGCTGCCCTAGTGAAACATTGCTTTAGAGAAATGGGCCTGAATGGGAACACATCAACTTATACCCTGTCTTCAGAATCCATCTGCATTGGCATTGCTATAATCTGAACTGGGTAATTCAGAGGATCCTCCCAAAGCCCATTTAAGCTTTTGGAATGCCTGCTCACAGGCAGGGGTCCACACTACCTTATTTGGCCTGTTTTTCTTTGACAGGTCTGTAAGGGGAGCAGCTGTTGTACATTAATTGGGAACAAGCTTTCTTTAGTACCTTGCTGCCCCCAATAATGCTCACACTTGCTTTTTGGTAACAGGGGTAATCCACACCTGAATAGCTTCCACCTTAGCAGGTTCTGGTCTAATCTTACCATTCCCCACTTTATGTCCCAGGTAAGAGACCTCTGTCATAACCACCTGACCCTTACTGGGCTTAATGGTCAATCCTGCCCTTTACAGTCTGTCCAAGACCGCCCCCCCCCCGACATGCTGAGGCTTCATTATGTCAACATAGTACCATTTGTGTACCTGCTTCGTGCCAAGCAGATTTGCCATATAATTAATGTCGCTGACCTTCTTTACCACTTCAAGCTATTGTGCCTAACAGGAATGAGCACCATGATCTGTTGACCCACAGCATACTTTTGGGCTCAAGCCTTCCTGTCATACCAAATCTTTTTCTGCTGTTGGGTTTCTGTCAGGTTCTCCTAGGCCAAGCCCACAAGCTCCCTAACACTTGTCCATAGGTTTAGGACATATACCACAACAGCCTCCTTGTTGGATTCACCCTTACCCTCCCACTCATCACGAATCAAATCTAAAGACCCCCTCTCACCCTATGCCCATACTGTAACTCAAAGGATGAAAAATGTGTGGATTCCTGGGGTACATATCTGTATACAAACAGTCGATGGGGCAAATATTTTGTCCCACTCTCTCTTAAACAAATGCCCATAGCATGCTCTTTAGTGTAGAGTTTAACCTCTCTACAAGACTATTAATCTGGAGTGGTAGGGGGTGATCTTTAGGTGCTTCACCCAGCAATGCTTCCACAGACAAGGCATCAGGTCTGACAAAAAAGTGGCACCTCTGCCAGTCAGTATTTCTCTTGAGAAACCTACCCTGCTGAAAACTCTAACAAAGCATTTGCCACCTTCTCTGCTTCAATGGAGGGCAGAAACACTGCCACAGGGTATCTGGTAGTATAATCTACTACCGCCAGGATATACTTCTTCCCTGAGGAACATGGGGTACACAGATGCCCCACAATATCCATAGCTACCCTCTGGAATGGGTCCTCAATCACAGGCAAATGTATAAATGGAACTTTGGCCTTATCTTCTGCCCTGCCTACTATTTGGCACTGCTCACAGGTCCTGCAGTACCCTATTACATCCCTTGCAATCCCAGGATAATACATATTCTGCATAATATGACTCTTGGTATGCTTTATGCCCATATGACCTGCAAAAGGAATGTCATGGGCTATGGCTAGAAGTGCCATACAGTAGGCTTTGGGCACTACCAACTGCTGTATTACCTCACCTTCTAGCCCTCTCTCAGGGGTTTACTCTCTCTAAAGGAACCCTTTGTTCCTGTATACAGACTCCCCTTTTCCTTGAGCATCTGGTGCCTCCTTAGCTACTTCCTTCAAGCCTCATAAGGTAGGATCCAAATGTTGAGCCTGTCTCAACTCTTTGTTACTCCTCCTAGCTTCCCTTCCACACGAACCCTAGTATCTTCTGACAGCAGTGCCTCACTATAAACCTGGGTACTACCACTCACTTCTGTCCTTGCAGTCACCTTGTCCATGGAAACATCAGTACCTAACAGCAGCTGTGGTTCACTTTCAGGCTTACTACAACAAGGTAGGTCCCTCCCTGAAATAACCATATCACCAACCCCAGCTTCAAGCATGGAGTCTGTCTGGGTCCCCCCAGGCTACCAGACCTACCTGCCTTTCTCCAAGCCTGACTGCATGTAACTGCATGCACACAAGGTAGTACATTATCAAACTCATTCCCTATTAAGACGTCTGTAGGGATATCCTCAAATATACCTATTTTCCCCTTTCCACCCTCCCAGTCAAGGTGAACCCTGGCAAAGGTATTTAGAATTGGGTTCCTCCTAAACTCTAACGGTGTGGACTGCCCAAGCAAGTACTGCTGTTCTTTGACCACTGCAGACTTCACAATGGTTATGCCAGAGCCTATGTTTCTCTTAGCAGTGGTCTGTCTTCCATCCACTAAGCTAGGTTATAAACTCCAGTGATAGCTTGGTACCTCTATTGTCTCCAGATAACTTACCACTGATGGCTGGTTATTCCCACTTACTGGTTCCCTCACCTTTTGTTCTCCACCTTGCTTCAGTGGACATTTGTATACTACATGGCCCCTCTGGTTACATTTAAAACATCTAACCATTGATCCTGACTGTGTACCTGAACTAGTGGCTTCCCCTGTTACTGGTAGACTCTGTTGGGGTGATTTAGGCTGCCCACCATAGGTTCCCTTATGTCCATGTGCAGCACTGGTTATCCCCTTCTTATGCAGTGATGCTCTGCTTGCTAAGTAGAGATCCCCTTTTCTCCACAGCTCATCTGCAGAGTTAGTCTCAATCTCCCAACCATATTCTCATGTCCTCAGGCAAAGTGCTAAGGGCTTGTTCTCTCACCAAAATGTCTTCCAGCCTTTCAAAAGTGGTGACCTGACACCCACTCACCCATGTATGGAAATAAGTGCTTAACTCAGCAATATAATCACACACACTTGCATCTGCCTTCTGTCTATGCTCAAAAAACCTTTTTCTTAAAGATTCAGGTGTTAACTTAAAACAGTCTAGCAAACGTTATTTTACTTTATCATAATTTAAACAGTCAGTTATCAGACAATTTGGAAACAGCAGTTACAACTTTACCATGGAGTAGGTGGGTCAGGAACTGTACCCAGAGCACTTGGTCACCATCATACCATTTGCATACCCTTTCAAATATATGAATAAAACTATCAAAATCAGTATCGTCTTTAAATTGTGAAAGAAATTTACTGACCTTTATTGCTTCTGGGGTTCAGTTACTCCCTTCTTGGTTACCTCCATGACCCTGTCGAAGAGTCAGTCTCACCTTTTCATGCTGATGCTGCTTCTCCTTTTCTTCAGCTTCCAAATGTTGCATTCTCTCTTTGGTCTCCAGTTCAAGTCTCTTTAACTCCAGATGGATTTTTAAGTCCTCTGAGGAAAAGGTTAACTGTCCTGTTTCTGAAGGTTGCACATTCCCATCACTGGACTGGCTATCTCTTTGGTTGCTGGATCATGCTGCAGCTGTGATTAAGACTGAAATCATATCCTCTTTTGTCAGGTTGGCATGAAGCAGTCCTCTGGCTTTCCACACCTTGGCCAACTGGTTCTTTGTCAGCTTGCTATAGCCTTCTGCTGAAATGTTTGCCTGCTTTCCCTGACTAAACTAACTAACAAAAATAAATAAAATTCATGTGAAACTGAAACACTGAATGTTTACTTAGTGGTTGTTGTGAGTATACACACCTTCAGTGACAACAGCTTATAGGCTAGAGAAGTTTAACTAAAATCCCACCACTGCCAATAACATGTGATGGCCCCTCTTTAGCCTGAACTAGTAATTAAGGAGCCCAATCCTTACCACTGACACTGGTGAGAGGCAGTCACTAAAAACAGGAATAGATTTACACAGTATTTGAAATGCAGCTCTCTGCATCCAACAACATTTCTGCCAAGAGCACACAAGGAAAATGCTACAATGGAAATAGACTCTCTATCTCTCCAGATCTCAAATAAGGCCCACTTTTGAGCACTGTGTCCCAGTTCCAAGTATCTGGCACACACACTTGAATATCTGATTTTTCACACACACACACACACACACACACACACACACACACACACACACACACACACACACACACACACACACACACACCTGTAAAAGGCTGACACAGATTCACCAGCTGTGTCCTCTCTCTCCAGACCACATGGTAGATTGCTGCCACAAGTGAAATACTGTAAGGCTTTTACAAAGTGGTAACCAATTATACTATGCCAAATTAATACTGATAAAAATGGCAGAGTGTGACTGAAGCAGCAAGGCTTTTCATAGTGGCCACAGTGACACTGAAATAAGCACAGGCACTCTCAATATGTTAAAAGTATTTACTAAAAGACCAGCCACAATGAAAAGGTATAAAATATTTAATAATGGATAATAAAAATAGAAAACAGGAAAATACGTAATATTTCGTTATAATAAACATCAGAGGTTTCAGTCACAGGAAATATAAAATAACACAGTTAGATAGAATCTCGCATGCAGAAAAAGAAATAATACTAAACTAATCTCACTGTACTTTTTCTAACTAAACTAAAGAGAAACTGTCCATAGCTAACTCATTTAATATTGCAAGGCAAGACATACTGCTGAAATGTTCACTTCCACAAGGCAAGATGAGATACTCCACACACTGAACTGTACAGCTAGCAACTACAGAACAGCTGAACTGCGATAACTGACATAGATCTTTTATATATCAGATTCCAAAGAAAAACAGAAACAAACAAACTGCTACTGCCAGAGTTCCACCTTTAGCTGGTTACAGAATTACATCACATATAGTCACCTGCCTCTGGCACAGTTCACATTCAGAACTCTGTTTCAGCATTTTTTAACATAAGCAACCTCTACAAATACACTTTTAATACAACCATCTGTACAATTTATGTATTAACATTTGTTTACCAGGAAAGTCTAATTTGGAACAAAACCAATTTTCAGCGGAGATCCAGGGAGAAACACTCCAAATGCATGTCTTTGAAATTTGGGAGGGATTGGAGCACCTGGAGGAAACCCACATGAATGCAGGGAGGACATGTAGACTCCACACAGAAGGCACTCCAGCTGAGAATCGAACCAGAAAACCTCTTGCTGTGAGGCGACAATGCTATCACTCCACTGCAGCATCCCAAATCAATGTGACAGTCAAATGACATAAGCTTATTTACAAAACATCAGCCAGCTATGCTGGTATAAGCCACATATGCACTGTCTCATCTCTCCCGATACAGCTGGCAATACTTCACAACATCACAGCATCACAACAGCTATGAGCCGTACTTCAAAGACAAAACCAGTGGCTAAGCTCTGGGCATATTTGACAACTGGGTATATTATCAAGCCTCATGGATGATGTTTTTTTTTATATTGTAGAGGAACTTTAGCAAGTGTTCTTTGGTTATAATGGGTGGTTAGAGATTGTGTGGGATATATGTGATTTGTTTAGCTGTATGGGTGCTAAAATTTGCATTGAATTTGTTTGGCAGTATGTTGCTTATCTCTGCTGAACTTGAGTTGATAATGTAATTTTTATATTAAGCTGTGAGCAGTCTTTAGTTTTATGCGTTAGTTTCCTGACATAACTTAAGAAAGAATTGTAATTGTCTTTAGCTTCTGATGCTAGTCTATGTTAATATGATGCTTTTGTATTCCTAAAAATCTTTTTAGCTCATTCAATAGCTTTTTATGTTAGCCTTGATTTGAAGGGGATTTGTTTTCCTATAAAGTTTAATAAGCTTTTATTTCTTTATTTGTATTTTTATTTATACGTTTATACATGTGTGCCACCAGGGCAGTTTGCATTTAAACTTATCATTTTGTTTGGATTTTGTAGGGATTGTCTGACCAATGCATTTATCTAGGTGCACTCAGAGTTTGTTTACAGAATTACTTCAGGTGACAGAAGTTAAAGACAGTACTTTTCATAGTTAAGCATCAAATATTTATTTGAGAAGATAACCACAGTAAATTCTAAAAAGAAGTCTCTGAATTGTGCACATATGAAGTTTCTGACCTGTGTCATGTTTGCATCTAGTTCTCTGGAGGTTTTGAAGTAAAATGTTACCAGTTTGTGATAAGATTTAACTGGAGAAGGGAGAACTAGGAGGACAGCTGATATCAATGCCATGTTGGTAAGGCTCAGGTCACACATGTTATGTCCTCTAGTGAGTTCCTTGATGATTTGCTCCAGGGATATTTTGTTAATGAAATAAAGAAATATTTGGGCATAACCTACAGCTGAGGTAAAGGTATAGTCCAAAGCACTCCGGTAACAAAAAGACACAGGAAGAATGAAAAAAAAAACAATATTTTTATTCCACAACTAAGTGCTTTCATCTGCGTATAACACAAGACTTCCTCAGAGTTCAATTACATCCATTACCTAAACGGTTTAAATACTAATCAAATTAATCAAATTAACATCACATGTTCCCCCAACCAATCAATCCATCACTTTAAAAAACACAACCATGTTTTCTAAAAAAACTCATCATACCTAATTAATACATATTAAAAACTACAAAAATATTTATATAAGTTTTATACAAACACATAAACAATTTTTTGTACTACACATTAATTATCTAGCAGCATATAGGGCTTTTAATTTAAGTAAACTACTGATAGAAATATAATCATTTATTCCTGGGAAAACTGTTGCATTACATTGTAGTTGCCACCACAATTCCATGGATTTCCACAACTTCTTCCCAAGGGCCCCCTCTTCTATCTGTAAACACCTTCTTTAAAACAAAAAAATTGAAACAATGACCCAAATTACTAGAAAAATGTTTAAATAAGGCATTATTCATATTACAATTCTTGATGTCTAAATTATGTTGGCAAATTATTTCTCTAAACTGTCTAATAGTGTTTCCTGTGTAAAAAACACAGCATTGTTGACACTGGGCTGCGTAAATCACCCCCTCCATCTGACAAGTGCAATCATTTTTTGCGTTTATATTAAAATTATTGATTTTAAACTTATCACCCTCAAGTATATCTTTACACTGTTTGCACCATCCACATCTATAGGTACCTAATCTTTTCTGGGTTGTTGCATAATAATTATTATCGTTCCCCATTCTATCAAACATATCTTTAAAAGAATAACCTTTTCTAAAAACAATATCAGGTTTTAGACCGAGCAATGCAACTATTTCTTTATCCTGCTCCAATTTATGCCAATTCATACTAATTATATTTCTTATATCTTCATTCTCTTCCATATAGCTTGTAATAAATGCTCTACCAAACCTATCCACTTCTCTTTCCTTATTGACCTCTTGTCTGGTCATCACCCCGTCCTTTAAAAGGGGTGCATATATACCTGTATATCTTTTATTTTTTACTTCATTACAAACACTCATCACCACTTCTACTGGGTAACCCCTCCTGTAAAACATTTTGAGTAATATATATCACATTTTGCCTCAAAATTACCATCCATGAACACCATCCGTGCCAATCTAATAAATTGTCCCTTAATCACCTCTCTTTTGATAAAATGGCTGATTACTAGAAAAAAAGTAACAACCCATTAGAGTATGTAGGTTTCCTATATATGGTGCTAGTAAATAAACCCAATGCCCTATTATTGTTAATTTTAACATCTAAATAATGTATTGTATCTTTCAAATGGCTGCTGCCCTCCTCTGTCTAATAAATTGAAATGAAAACAGATTTCATATTCACTGAAGAACCATAAAGGAATATTGTTAAGTAGACCTCTACCTTCAACATAACTAAAGGTGAAAAGGTTTTTTTCAAGATCACTCCATCCAAGTGGAATACTTTACCCTATAATATAAGAAGATAATTTAAAAATAAATACTTTAGAAGAAAAGTAAAAAAAAAATCACCTTTGTAATAGCTGAGAATATGCATTTTAATTCATGGATATCAAGTCCCTGATTTCCATTTCATAAATTTTTGGACTAAAAGTTTTACTGCACTTTTGTACACATTGTATTGCATTATCATTCACATATGTATCAAAATTATATCGAGTAAGTATCCAAACTCTTCTTTCCAAAGATACTGCTGTTTACCTTAAGTATGTACAGACAAAATTCTTCTATACTGTGTGAACATAAAATGTAATAGATTATTGAATCATAAAACTGCATGGTTGGACTGGAAAGTAAAAGAAGAATGGCTTTGCATTATGTAAGCTCATAAAAGAATGGTGACAAAGTGGGCACATCATAACTGACCCTTTCAATGTGCAGTGCTTTCAATAAGGTAGCAATGTATGTGTGACATGTCTGATTAAATCCTGTCACATTTTGTCATTATGATGATTCCTAACTTTTTGCAAAAGTACATATAGACATTGCCCATATATAATTAATTATATACTCATAATTTCAAAGGAGAACATTAATAACATAGACACTGCAAGATTGCTTTCCCAGCTGGCAAAATTATGATAGTCAATCTCAGACTCACTGATTTCTTAATGCATTCTTTCAGATTACAACATGGATAGAATCCTCTCAAAACTAGGTAAGTAATTACATTAGCTTTGTTTGACATCACTTTTAATCACCATGTACATTGTAAGGAAAGTGAATCAAAAACTATTGCACTCCTAGCACCCTGCATTGTCATATTATCAAAGTTCTATGAATTCTGATATGACTTTCTAAACCTATTGCCTATAGCAGTCATTATTGTGCATTATATTATTTGGAAAGGATAATATGAGTTTATGTTTCATTTCATTCTTTCACTGTATAACAAAAAAGCCTTTTATTACAGATCTGTGAAACTACTTGCTGTAATTGTTGGTAACCTTCATCAGTGTGTACCCATTATAAAGGCATATTTATGTTCCTGATACTATGACTGGTTAACATTAGTTTAATGCATACCTGACCTAGATGATTATAATGCATGAAAGTGGGTCCCCCTCTACCACTTTCCTCTTGTGTGCTAACGCTAACCCTGCCCTTAATAGCAACCAGACACATTATTTTGGTAAATGCTGTTTTCCTAATTGTAGCACTAAAAGTACTAAATAAGATACACAAATGAACATGGACCCCCCCCCCCACACACACACTGAAATACCCATAATTCACTATAACTCCATCTTCTCCAGCAGCTCAGATCCTTCTCTTGTAGACAAACCGTATTCTATACCCAACCAGACACATTATTGTGGTAAATGCTGTTTTCCTAACTGTAGCACTAAATAAGATATACAGATGAACACACACACACACACACACACACACACACACACACACACACACACACACACACACACTGAAATACCCATAATGCACTTTAACTCCATCTTCTCCAGCAGCTCAGCTACTTCTCTTGTAGACAAACAGTATTTTATATCCTAATACCCAGTTTCTGTTTTCAAGGTCATATCCATCTTAAACATGTTCCCTACTGCAATGTTGCTTTCCATTTGTCACCATTGACCTTGCAGGTGGTGTATTAAAATGGCTATCCCCAGGATTCATGAAGCTTGCGCCAGGTGCAGGCATAGCACTGGTGTTCCAACACCAAATATGGCCGACGAGCGATCCAGGTACAAGCTGTTTCCATGTGCACTACCTGCGTATGCTATGCCCGCACAGCTCCTGGCCCCTGTATGCTAATTACCCCAGTTGCAGCAGTGTAGCATGCAAATGAAGGTATTTAGTGATCCAGGAAGTGCTGCAGGTGTAGTGTAAGCATGCAGAAATGTAAACCATAAAAAATGGTTTACATTTTTGCAAACATAAAATCGGAGCCATGACAGCTGGCCAAACACATGTATTATATTGTTAATATATATGCCAATGGTTAAATATATAGCCATTGCCATATAAAAACATGTACAAAATATAAAAAGAAAATTTTATTTCATTTTTCGCACTATCGCGAAGTTTAAGCGCAGGGCAGTGGCGCACAAACCGGATTGCAAGAAAAATAGAAAAATATAGAAAAAACTGCAGTGTAACACAAATCATGATTTTCCCATAATAATCAGTGGCAGGAATGTTACACCACACCATGGTGCAAGGGTTGCTAAGGGGCTGTGACAGTGTTTTGCGCGGTAGCTAGGAATTAGTAGGCAATGCCATGCAAATGAGAGGAGTAATAGTGAATCACAGATTCCCCACTGCTGTAAGGATGCACCTCACAGCGTAGCATTATAACACTGAGGTGTGCCCTTGAGATAGAAATGACATCAAGAGAGGGATGTGTAACCTTTGCTGTAAGCAGATTGGAGCACTGCTAATCCGGTGTCCTGTAGCTAAGCAAAGCTGCAGGAAAGGGGTGTGTTGAACTGGCTATAGCTTTGCTTAGCTGAAAGCACACAAGGTAACCGAGTATGCATGTGAACGGAGATTAAAATGCGCTTAAACTCAGTAAACAGGTTTGCGCGGTGCGCACCGGAGCTGAAACAGGAAGGATCTAGGAAAAGAATAATGAAATGCTGTAGCAGGGAAATTGGAGTACAAATGACTAATTAACACCTAGGAACCAACAGTGGTCCATTGACAACAGCTAACAAGGCTGCAAGCAGCTACCTGCAGAACAGGAAAGGGGAGGGGCTGTACTGCAAAGAAAACAGTAAAGTGTCACAGCAGAACAAAGCAGATTTGCATTATATCAGCTACAAGACACATTTTGCAACACATGACTGAGTAGGGAAAGTACAAAACAAGAAGGACGGCAGGTGGAGGCATGCCGATAATGGGAGGGGATACTGGTATAAAAGTGAATTAAAGGGCAACAGATTAATCAAGGCAGGCAAGCATAACTCCACACTAAAGGCTCCATACTTGCAGTACTCACTGTAAAATCCATAATTAAGATACCTTACAGCTGGAATTGCTCATACACACCCAATGACATCAGCAGCATACATAGCACAATAGTATAAAGTGTGAAAGCACCTCAGACACACTTGTGTATTACCATACACTCTGCACTATTGGTGTATACAGACGGGAAACTTTTAATATATACATGTTAGGGGCTGCCATAGCTTTGATCCTCCAGCATGTGTTGGAGACTGAAGGTGGTGTGGAGGATGATGTTCACAACCACCCCAGGCACCAGAGGAGGAGAAGAGTGTTCAGACCCAGGGTAACCTACCAGGGGCTACATGATCTGGAGATAGTAGAGCATTACAGGGTGGAAAGGGACACCCTACAGTAACTTGTGGAGCTGTGCCAGACATGCCTCAGAGCCAGAACAAACAGAGGGAAACCCATCCCAGTGGATACAAAGGTATGTGTAAGCCTGAGAATACTAGCTACAGGTACCTTTAAACGGCCAATTGAGGATATCATGGGGATCTCACAGGCATCAGCATCCAGGGTACTTCACCAGTTCCTGGATGCCATGTTACCACATGCCAATGAGTGCATATACTTCCCCTGAATGCAGGAGGAGTTGGCCGGCAATATGCATCTCTTCCACTGTGTGGCAGAATGCCTTGAGGTACTGGGTGCAATAGACTGCATGCACATACACATCACGTCACCACCTGGTGAGCAGGGTAGGTGCTACATAAACTACAAGGGATACCCATCCATCAACTGGCAGGTCATGTGCAATGCCCAGGGTATTATCATGGATGTATGTGCTGGCAGCCCTGGAAGCTATCATGACTCCCACATCTGGCATGCCTCACAGCTGTATCAGGTATTTTCCAGGGGGGACATCCCATATGGCCACCTCGTGGGGGATGCTGGCTATGCACTTGAACCATGGATGATGACTCCCATCAGTAATGCACACACACCCATGCAAGAATGCCATAATGAGGCACACGCACAAACCAGGATCATCATAGAGCGTGTGCTTGGGATGCTTAAATCATGGTTCCATTGCTTGGACATATCTGGTGGAGCCTTGCAGTACTCTCCAGGCATGTGTGCCCACATCTTCATAGTATTTATTTATTTTACATTTGTTGACCGGGATAGTCCGACTGGATGCATGTCCATTTTCAACTGAGGCCCAGGGAGAAAAGCTCCAAGGGAAAGCAGATACAGCATTACATAATACCATCATTACATATTACAAACAGACTATTTACAGAGATTATACAAGTAAGCAAGTTAAACAAGTTCCACAGGTTAGAGTTTATCCTGAGCACAAGTCAAGATTAAATTAAATTACACAGTAAACTGGTTAACAGATTTTTACACATTCTAGAGAGAGTTAGCCAGGCTTGATACATTGACATAGCCAGTTAAGAAACAAATGTTGTTTGAGTCTAGTTTTAAATTGACCAAAGGTGGAAAGTAAGGTAATATCAGCTGGAACAGAGTTCCAGGATCTACTTACAGAGTTTGCAAAGAGAGAGTCACCGGCTGTGTTATTAATTTTGCTAGTCTGAATTAATAGTTTGTTAGAGGATCGAAGCGGTCTAGGATTCTTATAGGGGGTGATAATGTTTAAGTGCAGGAGTATTGTCCGGATTATAAAGGATTTTATAGGCCATAATCAGTTGGTTATACTGGATTAGGATGGGTAGTTCAAGCCACCCAAGCTGATTTAGATTGATGCAATGATATGTCCTAAAAGGCAGCCCAGTGGCAAACCTGGCAATGTGGTTGTAGCAAATTGAGAGTTTGTTAAGAACAGTCTTATTTAAATTCGAGAGTAGAGGGGATGCATACAGAAGGGTTGAAAGAAGGTGAGAGCGAGCTATGGCAATTTTAGCTGGAGGGGTTAGGAAGGCTTTTATTCTGTAAAATGACCTTAGTTTTTTATTGATGGTTTTGATAGTTTGGTTAACATGTAGGTCGAATTTTAGATTATTGTCTATGATGACACCTAATAGTTTTGTAGAGGGGTCAGGGAAGATTATTGTGCCATCATTTGAATTTATGGTAAAGGTGAAAGCGGTAGACCTACGTGTTGGTGAAAATAACAGCATTTTAGTTTTTTTGGGATTTAGGATCAGATGACATTGAGAAAGCCAGTTTTCTATTGTATTAAAGGTGGTTTGGGTAGCTGAGCATAACTCTATTGGAGATGTGGCCGAGCAAATCAGAGTAGAGTCATCAGCATATTGGATACAGCTGACTTTTGGGATGACAGTATAAAGGTCGTTAATGAAGATGGAGAACAGCAAGGGCCCTAGTATAGAGCCTTGTGGTACTCCAAGGGTGTTAGGTAGAAGGTTAGAGAGTTTGTTCTGCCATAGGACAACTTGCTGTCAACCACTCAGTTGGACTGAAACCATTGAAGTGCTCTAGTATCTAGACAGACCCCCGGATTCATGAAGCTTGGTGCAAGGCCGGTGTAAGGCCTGCGCCGGCCGTGCGGCGTATAAATGGTGTAGTAGTGCCATATGCATATTAATGAAGGTGCGCCGTTACCACATCCACGTGCATAGGACACGTGCGCGAGTGCATGGGGCGTTACTAAGCTGCGACCGGAGGCGTGTCAATGTCGGCTGGCGATGAGCAACCTAAACTGCTGAATATTATAGCCTGCCTGCAATAGTAATCGCACCTATCAGTGTCCGTGGATAATGAAACGTATGCAAAGCATGCAAGACAGTTCCCGGCCACACAAAATGGAGAACCAAACAGAAATGCACGCAACATAAGATAATATTCCGTCCATGGAACAAATGATATTTAAAATCATGTGTCCGTAATGTACTGCACTGTCAGAAGTTATACCCAGTGGAAGTGAAGCGCATCATGTCAGCGTGCTGCCAATACACATGTCTAGCCCCATGGGTATGGTCACCAGCAGTTCCACAGTGGTAGTGATAGTACACAGCAGGGCAGTTGTGGCTATATAACAACCGTAAAGAAACCTGACAGTCCAAATTGTATACCAAACACACACAAACATATGTATATTAAAATGTGCTACACACATGAACAGGAACATACCCGTCACATACACATAGGATGCTATACGCGGAACCGGGATATCCAAAAGTAGAACCCATGCATGCAAATGCAATACGCAACAACCCCTGTATAGCACATAACCTGCACCCATGTCCGAATGTCCACCAAATCCAGCTACCAGCCTTGCGCATCTGTACACCTACACATAGCGAGTATTCCCCATATGTAGTAGGAAGTATCGTCCTAGGTAGTGTCCGTATTGCAAATATGTATCCCACGAATGTAAACATCCCATCACAGGTACATAAATCCAAATGCCCGCGCGTTAATGTTACGGCAAAATGTGTGTACATCCCGCGTGGGATAAGTAACCTGTTGAAACCTCAGAGTTGTGTACACTCCACAGTGTCCATTACTGTACACATCTGGACAAAACATGTATGTGTAGTCACGGTACTGTTCAGTGTCTACACAGACATGCAATTCATACTACGCAGGATGGAACAGCTGTCCACCATGCAGGTCACCCCACTAGGGTTGCCACCTGTTCAGATGGCCAAGGTGGGACATCCCTTGTAGAAATGTGAGAATTTGCAGGATAAAACATACCCCCGGCCAGTGCAAAGGACAGAAATACACGTGTATGCCAAGATAAAAGCTCATGCCATAGCATTTGAATAGCTTATGCTATCCCAAATAATAGTTATGTGTACCAGATACAAAATACCTGTATCATGCAACTAGTACAGAAAATAAGAAATATATTATTGTCTTAAAATCACAGGTCATTTGCCATGTCTTAGGTGTCGTCGCAGGACACAACTGTCCAAAGTGGGACCTCCCTGCAAAGAGGAACAAGTGGTAACCCTACACCCCACGAATTATCGACAGTATATATTCAACTCAATCACATACCGACACCACCTCTCAACCTATTACAGCAACAAAACCTGGACAAAGCCCAAAAGGATGGGAGGACAAATAGGGACAGATGTAATTACTGCTCCCACAAGCTTCGAAAGTTCACTGAATAATAGTATGTACATAAGCAGGAATTGTTGTGAAGGATGTGGGGTAGTCCCCAGTATTACAGAGGTCCGTACAAATATACTGTAACAAACCGTCACATATGTTGACTGTACTACTGCATACCCGTAGTTAATTCATAGTTACGTCATGTGCAAAATAATAACCCCCGTAAGAATGAATACAGGAAATAGTCAAATGTGAATGGGAACACCACTCACCGTGGATTATGTATCGTAACCACCCACACCCATATTATGTATTGCCAACATCATAAGCTGCGGACAGGTGCCCAAACACCTGTGTCTGTAAACAGATTAAATGTACAAAATGTACAATCCCTGTCCATGTGCTTTGTCTGACATTTGAACACGGTCAGGGCAGTTCCGTTCACCAGTCGGACAAGCCTAAACCCAGATCACCACATGAACACCCTGACAATTAAAGACCTGTATGTGCCAGGAATATAAGCCTTTGGGTTCTGAATATCCCTGCAGTGATGAAATATGCAGCGTGGGTCCAGAGCAGTAGGGAATAGGGAATGTGTAACATGTAGTACCGCATTCTTCCCAGCAGGAGAATGGATGCCTGTGGCGTAAGTGAAGCGGAGAGGCATATGTTAATGTAGCTATGTACTATGGGTATGCATATAAATGAGTCAGAACACCAAACGTATACTGGTTACAGCATCCGGCCAACGTGAATGCAGTCCCGGTTGAACAACGACTACAGCACATATAATGTGAAAGTGTAATGAATGCGTCTGTGCTGTACAGACAGTTAAATATGTAAAGGTGAACGTGTGTTTCGCAAACGTCCGTTAACGGGATTACAGATAAGTACTGGTACTGTCACAAGTAATAAGGCCCACGTAAGCACAAAGACTTAGTAAACATATGTAACCCACAATAAGGATATGTATGCGCGCCCGCGCGTAACCTACAATAAGGAAATGCAAGTGCGCCTGTGCGTGTGTGATCCGCTCACAGCATAGTAAATGAATGCTGTTTCCCCCATGTTAGTTATACATGGCTCAAACCCGTTAACCTCGTAAAGTATGAAACCGGACGAAGCCATGCAAACTACCGTTACATATAGGGACAAACCCCAGATATGTGCCAGAACAAACATAGAAAGTGGATAGAATAACGGGTGTGTCAGTAGCATGGATTCTCCGAAGGGTATGCAGTCGTAACCTGAACTGCTTGCCAGAAATCCCCACCATAAGTCTCAGATGAAATGCCAGTACATTGCCAGATAGACACAGGTTTATGTAAAACACAGCAAAGATAAAGGGGCAAGCAGCTGTACACTCAGCGACAATCTGTATAGTGGAAAGGTATGGTATGGATATAGATATATGTGTATACTCATAATCCACAGACGTAAACCAAAGCAAGTTATGAAATGAGGATTGTACATGTATATATGTATACACAACAGACTTATGTCCCATAGATATGACATATGTACATAAATAGGCGACGTTACATCTAATATGGGTAGACAAACAGACATGCAGGAAAGGTGAATAAACCGCAGCATTCAAAAACATTGGCAAGAAAGTGACAGTCCAGCAAGTTCTACACTTTAAACATGCAGATAGGTGTCCATTGCAGGACTCCATAAATTGGAATACGTAGTGTCAACCGACATTGACGCAAAAGAAGTGACCGCAGCAAATACGAAATAGCTGTACATGCAACAGTATCAGGTGCAAGGGTGATGACACATGTGTCGATAGAATGTATGACGTACGAACTGATATCCGGAGAGTGGGGAGTGCATATAAGTGTCTCCACACTTCAGTAACACACACATTAAAAATGTGTAATGGGTACTGTAGAGGGTTGTCAGGTATGGGAATCATGGGTATGCAGATATGGGCCTAGGTGTTGTTTGGCAGGGATTTGTAGGCCGCCCTTGAGTGATGTGGGTATAGCACACACCTATATCCCCAGTAATGGGGCAAACCATCCACTGGATATTGCGGAAACCATTTTGGCAATATGTAGGGCCCTATATCAGTGTCATGTAGGCAATAATCATGGATGGACATGCGTACGACCAAGATGGTACCCATACCTGGCAGACTGGCAGAATAACACAGCTGCACTAAGGCATAGTACATGAAATACAAATAGGGGCTATATTAGATATACCCCAGACAAAGTCAGTACGTGGTGAGAATACTGGCATACCCATGAATACGGATGTTATGAGTGTTACTAATCATGTAATGGAAATGTCAGTCACTATTATCTACCACACAGTCCGTAATGCCTTGCCAGCAATGTACCAGAAAGGCACATCACTATGACAAATGTAACAAGGTCAAACGTCAGGGTGTTTACCCATAATGTGTACAGGTTAGGGGTATGAAGGTAACCTGTCCAGAATACATGTACAGAACCTGTGATACTAGGTGGACAGGTGAGAAGAAAGACATCAGGACAAATGAGAAAACATGTACAAGTCACACGCATGTACACCGACAAATGTGAATGACAACGTATGCCCTGTGAATGTCAATGTGGACGGTTAATAGACACAAATGTAATGTGTCCCTCAGGGTGTCATGCAGTGTCACCGTAACAATGTCCAGTCCCCCAGACATGTACGTGAGCTCTGCCACTGACGGAAAGCGCAAATACCAGCGCACACATATGGCACATGATAGACCAATTAGTGTGGATAAGCAGCTGTTGGCCTGTGTGAGGAATACAACTGTCTGGGTGGGTGTGTCCTGCAATATAAATGTAATGGCATGTGGCCTGTGATGCCGCCATACAGTGTGTGTATTGGTGTCAGAAAGTTGATCTGTTGTTACAGACACATACTCCGCAACTGTACAGATTTACGATGAATGTGCAGAGTTCTGCCTCATATGTTGGGTGTGTTCCACGTAACAGTAACATTCTGGCACTTCCATGATAACTGAAGACATGAAATGATGACAAACATGTGCGTAAGACACCAAATCCGACAGAAAAGCCATACCAATGCAAAACCTATTATTGTGCCAACTATTTACGTTTGTAAGAGCAACATGTCAATACTGCCCCTATGTGTCCCACTATCAGATAAGGCCTCGTCCAGCAACTTGCTCTAGGAGGTGGAGTGGTATGAACAGAAACAGATACATGTGTGAGGAAACAGCAATATCGACTGCAAGGTAACGCAGAAGGTATGACATGTGCTGCAGTAGGACGTGCAGTACTGTCCGCAGATATGTGCTGACATTGCAAATGACACAGCAGTCTACATGAAGAACCTTTAGGGCTGTCACCTTTACAAATGATGATACTGGGACATACCCACAGCCATACACACAGCACAAATAGACATACACACATCAAAACTAGGCCATGTTACATGAAGCCTCTGGCATGTACGAGTACAGTGAGAGTACAGCAAGGATAGATGTCTGCCAAGATATACAGCAAACACCTGTAAGGGCGTGTAACACCGCCCGTAACACGGACGTTGCATGGACAATGTTGGGAGTTGCAACATACCCCATTGGTATGTGAAAGCTATGCAAATATGCGATACATAAAACAGTCAGCTGCCCATGCAAGAGCAGGGTTATGGGCAGACAATAGATATATATATATATATATAGAGAGAGAGAGAGATACAGGCATACACATGTGGCAGGGCTGGTAATCGAACCTACACATAACTACCCTATCACACTACAGCATGACGCATTTACAGAACACGCTACCGAGACTACTAAACACAGCAGACACACAGGCATTCTACTAGGTGCGTGTCAACATCCGCAAAGACAAAGACAGCGGCAGGATACGTCTGTATTGCAAAGCATCTAAAAGCATAACCTGAGTCCCCAGGCAGACGGGAGTATGCACACATACACACACAGACATCTGGCAGGCCTGGGAATCGAACCTACACCTAACTACCCTATCACACTACAGCATGGCACATTTACAGAACACGCTACCGAGACTACTGAACACAGCACTCCCAGAGGCATACTTCTAGGTGGGTGACATCATCCGCAAAGGCAAAGATGCCGATAGGGAATATATGTGTTGTGAGGCATCAAAAAGCATTACTGTGTCCCCAGGCAGCTGTAAACACACGCACACACACACACACACACACACACACACACTTGGAAGGGCCGGGAGTTGAACACACACATACCTACTCTAACACACTACAGCATTACGCATTTACAGAACGTGCTACCGAGATTACTGAACACAGCACTCTCAGAGGCATACTTCTAGGTGGGTGACATCATCCGCAAAGGCAAAGACGCCGATAGGGAATGTATGTGTTGTGAGGCATCTAAAAGCATTACTGTGTCCCCAGGCAGCTGGAAACACACACACACACACACACACACACACACACACACACACACACACTTGGAAGGGCCGGGAGTTGAACACACACCTACCTACTCTAACACACTACAGCATTACGCATTTACAGAATGCGCTACCAAGATTACTGAACACAGCACTCTCAGAAGCATACTTCTAGGTGGGTGACATCATCCTCAAAGGCAAAGATGCCGATAGGGAATGTATGTGTTGTGAGGCATCTAAAAGCATTACTGTGTCCCCAGGCAGCTGGAAACACACACACACACACACACACACACACACACACACTTGGAAGGGCCGGGAGTTGAACACACACCTACCTACCCTAACACACTACAGCATTATGCATTTACAGAATGCGCTACCGAGATTACTGAACACAGCACTCTCAGAGGCATACTTCTAGGTGGGTGGCATCATCCGCAAAGGCAAAGACGCCGATAGGGAATGTATGTGTTGTGAGGCATCTAAAAGCATTACTGTGTCCCCAGGCAGCTGGAAACGCACACACACACACACACACACACACACACACACACACACACACACACTTGGAAGGGCCGGGAGTTGAACACACACCTACCTACTCTAACACACTACAGCATTACGCATTTACAGAATGCGCTACCGAGATTACTGAACACAGCACTCTCAGAAGCATACTTCTAGGTGGGTGACATCATCCGCAAAGGCAAAGACGCCGATAGGGAATGTATGTGTTGTGAGGCATCTAAAAGCATTACTGTGTCCCCAGGCAGCTGGAAACACACGCACACACACACACACACACACACTTGGAAGGGCCGGGAGTTGAATGCACATCTACTTACTCTAACACACTACAGCATTACGCATTTACAGAATGCGCTACCAAGATTACTGAACACAGCACTCTCAGAGGCATACTTCTAGGTGGGTGACATCATCCGCAAAGGCAAAGACGCCGATAGGGATTGTATGTGTTGTGAGGCATCTAAAAGCATTACTGTGTCCCCAGGCAGCTGGAAACACACACACACACACACACACACACACACACACACACACACACTTGGAAGGGCCGGGAGTTGAACACGCACCTACCTACTCTAACACACTACAGCATTACGCATTTACAGAACGCGCTACCGAGATTACTGAACACAGCACTCTCAGAGGCATACTTCTAGGTGGGTGACATCATCCGCAAAGGCAAAGACGCCGATAGGGAATGTTTAGAGAGTGAGCGGTCTGAAAGCATATTACCGTCCCAAGGTAGACGTACACAAACACGCCTGTGCTGTCAACGCACCAACTAAATATCTATGGAGCACAACAAACACTGAATAGATATGGGATGCACCACAGACAGTACACCCTTCGAGAGAGCAACAAGTGTGTTCAATGTAGGCATCCATCATGACATTGAAATTGGACATCTGGTGCCTGGATGACCACCATGGCTAAACAGGATGTCAATGGCTATGCCCACATGCTTAGTATCACACGTCTGTTTGGAATGTACTGTGTGTCCATCTCCACAACGGCGTACTGGGCATGCTCACACACTTAGCTGTTGCAAAGGGCCATCTTGCATGCACACGGAGTCTAATCGTGGAGGGGCGCAGCGTGGAATGTATTGTGTGTCCATCTACACAAAAGCGTACTGGGCATGCTCACACACTTAGCTGTTGCACAGGGCCATCTTGCATTCACACGGAGTCTAATCATGGAGGGGCGCAGTGTGGAATGTATTGTGTGTCCATCTACCCAACAGCGTACTGGGCATGCTCACACACTTAGCTGTTGCAAAGGGCCATCTTGCATGTACACGGAGTCTAATCACGGAGGGGCGCAGTGTGGAATGTATTGTGCGTCCATCTACACAACGGCATACTGGGCATGCTCACACACTTAGCTGTTGCACAGGGCCATCTTGCATGCACATGGAGTCTAATCACGGAGGGGCGCAGTGTGGAATTTATTGTGTGTCCATCTACACAACGGCGTACTGGGCATGCTCACACACTTAGCTGTTGCACAGGGCCATCTTGCATGCACACGGAGTCTAATCACGGAGGGACGCAGTGTGGAATGTATTGTGTGTCCATCTACACAGCAGCGTACTGGGCATGCTCACACACTTAGCTGTTGCAAAGTGCCATCTTGCATGCACATGGAGTCTAATCACGGAGGGGCGCAGTGTGGAATGTACTGTGTGTCCATCTACACAACGGCATACTGGGCATGCTCACACACTTAGCAGTTGCAAAGGGCAATCTTGCATGCAGATGGAGTGTACACACAGAAGGGCACAGTAAGGTATAACTGCCCTCACGCACAGGGCGGTCACACATGCAGTGACCTGTACACACACAGCTGCCATCACAGCTGTCACAGGTACAGGTCACACACGTACACACTGCAGTGTACACTGTAGCTGTCAAGTCAGCACCATGTCATTGGTGAAGCACTACACAGCCTTACGGTCCCATAACACCATGTTGCACATGACCACTGGTGTGTACAGTGGTGTACACCAGCTGTGCAGAGTACACACGTACCAACAGGAATCCAACAGGTGTTATGCATTGCAACGATGCCAGTATACATGAACAGGTTGGCTCATGACATACCATGGCCCTTACACAGCTGTGACACCTGACTGTTGCTGTACACCAATGAACACACGTCTGGGTCCATCATACACGTGATTGTGTGGATGTGTGCATGGACTGCACACACAACACATACATACATGGCCTTTGACGTACCTCGTGCATAACACTGGCCCAATCAATGCTACACATGCGAATTGAAGGTGGGCCCATGTCTGTTGAATGCTCACACTACAGGGGGTAGCAGTGTTGACCGGGACACATACCCCTGTACTGGTCGCCTGTGACACCCATGATATCATACCGCAGTCCATGTGTCATGTATGTCAACACACATGTCCAACAATAGCAATGCATACAAACATGGCAACAGGAGACACATGTGACATCTGTACTGTGCATGCAGCAAACATGCATGTGCAGCGGCCAATGTCTGTAACATAGTTGCACCTACCTACGACATGCAGATGCAATGCAGACCCATCATTGACATCTGTATACGGTGACATACAAACAGCACGTATGGAGGGATGTGTGTACGTAACATGGTGAGCCACCTGTCTAGATGTATGTGTGCAGGGGGTGGCTCACAGTTGTGTCACACACCATCCTATCATGCCATGTGCTAACTGTACGCTATGTCACTGTTACGTGACGGTGCTGACATAATGCATACACAGTGGTCAGGTGTTAACAACTATATGTCATATGGCACCTGTAACACCTACAACCTTCTGTGTGTATATAGCAGCACATTTGCCAGATATAGCATTGGTACACATAATGCAATCAATACCGCTGCATGTCCAGCAAACGTGTCATCATATGGCTGGTGTATCATTCCCAGCACTGCCATGTGTGTCCGAATGTGTGACCAGGATTGCCACATATTGCGAGGAATATGTCCCAGTTGCTACACATCCCTGTACACCATTGTAGAGAACTGTACATACGTCAGTGTGGGAAGCATGACATTCGCCGGTGATGTGCATCACACACATCGGCTGTCCGTATACACATGTGTGGTCACCACAGTGTGTGTGTGTGTCTGTATGTATGTCTGGTGCTTGGTGTGAGTGTGTATGCTAATATACGGTGGGAAATTATCACTGGCCCCACGTGTTTACTAACCCGTAATGGTGATGCATTGCACAACCCTGTTGATGCCATAGGTACCAGCCATACTGGCTACCTGTGCATGTCCCTTCTCTGTGACACTTCGCGTGGGTGCATAGTACTGTGATGGTGATGACCACACAGGCAAGGGTCCCCAGCTGCACACTATGGGGTGTGCGTTATAGTGGTGTACACCCCGTGACTGCGGCCATGTTCATGTACTGTTACAGGTCCTACTGCTGCACAGTGTGGCCTCCAGCTACGAAGTGACACCTCACATCATCATTGGCCAGGCCGCTGTGTACAACCCCTGCACCATGTCACCATACCTGTAATGTGTCCTGCTATGTATGTCACGTCTCTGTCCAGTGTAGCCTGTGGCACCGACCACATGCGTCAGGTGCAGTATATGTGCAGACATCTGTGTCATGTTTGTGTGTCCAACACTCAGGATGAGGGTACATGTAGCATGCTGATATTGCCAGACATGCCTGTGTGTACTCCACAGTTACATGTGGGGGACTGCAAACACTGCTACCTGTAGGCACATGCAAGTACACCATAGGAGGGAACCAGGGTATCACAACAAACATGCTGCTACAGATGTAACCGAGACATATACTGTGAACACATCACAATGCATGCTGCACTTGCACTACATGGTGTGACCAGTGCATGTCGACAGTACACAAACCTATGTCACATACACAACTCAGTATTCACACACAATCACTGCAACATACACATCCCTCACTATGCATACACACCTCTCACTATGCTGTTCACCCTGTGCATCAGAATATTTGTGCATAACCCTGCACCGATGGTGTGGATGACAGGGATGCAGCACAGGCTTCATCATATGCACAGGGTGATATGTTTGCCAGGGGCATAGGCTGCACCAATGGATAACATCATGTGTGTGTGTAAGGGCTGGTGAGTTGACTGGACATATCTGTGCAGAATGCATGTGGGTGTTGTGGAGCCCTACAGTTGTGTTTGCTGTGTGCGTGTATGTGTGTACACAGTTCTGCCATTTGTGATGCCTACATGGGGTATAACTGACAGCCCCAGATTGTACAGTGCAGGTTGTACAGCTCACTGTGTCCGTCCACGGCCACGTGATCTGTGCCTTCCTGGGGTTGGACGGGCACTACCAGGTGGAGGTACAGAGTGGCTACTGTCCGACGACACATGTCCGCTGGAAACATGTCCCCGCTGAGACCATCCAGGGCCACGTCCACGTGGCCTGCTATGTCCTGGTGTTGACAGCGCAGCAGCAGCTGCATTGCTACTGCTACCGGCACTATGGGAGCGGGCATGTGAGGTGGCACGGTCACGTCGACCTACACTAGGTGGTGTTGCTGGCCTACGTCCACGTGGCCTACGCCTCACTCCTACCAGGTGTTCCAGCACAGACAGCTCCTGCTTGCAGATTGCCATGCCTCAGTCAAGGATACCGACCATTTCACCGAGTTGCCTATCCAGAACATTAGCAATCTGCTGTTGAGCATTCGCCAATGCCTGGATGTTGTCATTTAGGGTGTGGATAGCAGTCCTCTGCAGCCTCTGCCCTTCTCTGTTCTGCTGTTCAGCACGTGCCTGTGCCGCCATTACAGTCTGGAACATGTGTCTGGTGATACCAGCTGCTGCACTCTGTCCTGCAGGTGCATGTCTGCCAGAGGTCCTCCTACGAGCAGCACCGGCCACATGCCTGTGTGGCACATCTACAGTCATTACACTGACACCATGGTGTGCAGACACACCTTCTGTAACCACCACATGTTCCTGTCCCACGCCAACAGACACTGACTGTCCTTCCTCTATGGCCACCGGTGATGTGGTATGTGTTGGCAGAAGAACTGTGTGCGGGGAAGAGGGGGACATAGCTGGGATGGTAACCATTGGCACAGATTCAGCCCCTGACAACCCTGCCTGTACCTCATGCATATGTTCATCACCGCTAGTATCTGTGGGGACATTAACATCAGCTGGACCGCAGGAGGGTAACGCACCTACATCACCTGTGAATGCAAAGAAATACTGTAAAGTACAATAGACACAGACACACACACAGACACACACACACACACAGACACACACACACACACACACACACACACACACACACACACACACACACACACACACACACAGACACACACACACACACACACACACAGACACACACAGACACACACAGACACACACACACACACAGACACACACACACACACAGACACACACACACACACACACACACACAGACACACACACAGACACACCATGCATGTGATTTGTCAGATGGCATGCAGCATGCCTGCGATAGAGCAGAGGGCATGCAGCTCAGACATTAATAGTGTTAGTAAGCAGACCTCCCTGGGGTGCACACTACAGCAAGCAGGTGTCATATCAGTAGCCATGCAGGTCACACAATCATGGTAGTATGCATGCATTTCCGTGATACACCATGTGGGCCAGAACAGGATAACAGTACACATCTGATGTGTCCTTGACATGTAATCTGCTGACATGTGCATTAACATGCATACATGTTTGACACAATGGTGTCCTGACACATGTACAGCATCATAATGGGCTTCACATTGCAGTATTGTGTGTATGCCCTACAGATAGAATGCATGTTTATTAAATGTGCATGAGCACGGGAGGGTAGTGTGAGCCGTCTACATTGCTATACAGTGTGAAGTACAGACACTGTGCCATTGTATGGCAACATGAGGCATGTATGTTGCTGTAGAATGCATAATGTGTACACATTGCATAGCCATAACTGCAATACAGTCGTGATGTTCGACAGATCGTATATGGTAGACTTCAGTGACACCTCCAGTAGCTGTGCACAGGCTTTTAGGTTGTCCACTGTACCACATCAACTGTATAATCGGTCAACTAGGGCTATAATTGGACCATGTGTGGATAATGTGCAACAGGGTGTATACACATCCCATGTACTGTGTGGCTACATGTCTCAGGCCATCCCCCATGGCCATGTGTGCACATGTGGTGTCCATTGTGTGTGATGGGCATCTTCTCCACATGTCTGTGTGGTCCCATATGATATACACCCATACATGTCAGATATGTCACATTCCACAGGTCTATGCAGACAACGGGTTGTATGTTTGCTATGTGGGGTATAGGTCATGTGATAGTGTGACAATATTGCAGACAGGACACTACATGTCTGAGACATGTCTGGTGGCACATCACAGTGTGTGCACCTGATGCGGGGGCATATGACACAATGGTGACACTTGTGGGCTGCCCATATCACAGCTCACTGTGTGGTACTGTGTGCGTACCACACATGCTGTTCCAATGCATACTACATATGCCTCCATTGTAGAACACCTCCACTGTTGTATGCACAGCTGACCACACATGTCGCAATGACATGTACTGTGGTTTCAGGTCTGTGTGTCATTACGTTTGCATATATTGCACATGGGTGGCGTGTGTGAATGCATGTTGGTGTGACCTGCATATCGTGACTGGAACAAACATCAGGTGTGCAAGTGTTAACTGGCCACATGGCAAATAGATCTACACTGTAACATGCCTGATACTGATGACAGTCTCACCTGCAACGGACCCATGTCTGTGCGGCACGCCAGAGGTACCTGTATAGGGGTGACACACCAGTATGTACATTATCCATGACTGTATGACAGCCACAGGTTGCACTGTGCATGTGCACACATTCACCTGTGTAATAGCATATAGTATGCACATGTGTGCATACACAACGTAGCATACTGTACTATGCAGCATGTGTGTCCACATACCTGGCATATGTTGTTACTTTACATTATGTACAGTGATACATGCAACTACATGGGATATAATAGCCATATGTGCATTACTGACTTACCAGGCAACTCCAGGCTCATTGGTTGGGAGACACCCACCTCCACGATGGCAGCTAGTGTTTCTGGATGCTGTTCCCTGGGTGTCCCCAGACTGGCCAGTAGCTCCTCGGTGTGTGTGAGTGGGGGCTGGGTTGGTGGCCCACCACCTGTTCCACCTTGTTCCCTGACGATTGCAGTGGCACGCTGTTTTGCATGTCGTATCAGGTCCGTGCAGTGTCTGCGCACCTGCTGGTAGGTGCGGTTATGGCCACCCACATCGTTCACCCTCCTGCGTAGATCCTGCCACAGGTCATCCCACTGCTGGGCATGCTGTGGCACATGGCTGAACAACAATTCATAGTTGTCATGGAGCAGTGGGATGAGGACATCATCCTCCTGGCGGGTGTATGCTGGGAGGTGTGTACGGGGCATTATCTGTAAAACACAATGATGGTGACAGGTCACAGTTTCAGAGATGTACAGAGATACTGCTGCACATACATTTCTATGACATCTACTGCATCTGCACAGTTATCTTTGCAAAGCACCGTGACACTGACATGACTGACGTGTTTGTGTCAAACATGTCGCACCCATTATGCATTGGATATCATCACCATATATGTGTGTCACCTCATTACAGTGTTCATACTCCATGTAAATGCTGTCTTGCTGTGGGCATGTCTATCTGCCTGCACTTGTGTTCTTACCTATCTGCACATGCCTCGATGTGTCCACGCTACTACTGTTGACCTGGATGCTGTGTATATGTCATATATCAACACAGACACAGCCGGAATGGACTTGAGCAGTGACAATGCACACATACGCATGGACACCTGTACATGCATGTGTTTTGCCATATACATCTACACAGCACTGTACAACTGTTCAACATCCTGACACGGATCGCCTGTATTACACATGTGATAGACATGGGACAATGGATAGTCAGACGACATTCGCAGGGTTGGTCATCAACCATAGCATGTGCGGGCATGGTTTCCACGCTCTTACAGACGGCCATTGTGCCACCGCAAGCTGCATCAGTGCCACATTACTGATCCAGTCAGTTGATAGTACATCTACCATGCGGCCATCACACCATGTATGACTGGGATGACATCTGCAGCTTTGATGGACAGGCTTGCATGGTATGGCAGGAGTATGTCACATGTATGGCACAGGGATCTGTCCAGCCTGTGGCGATCCTAGTATTGGAACGGTGGCTGTCCATGACATATGTTATATAGATCAGGATATGGACATGTAGCATGTCCATCATCATGGTGTGGCAAATGTCCTTCTGCAAGGTAGACGGCATGCTGCATAGTGGAGGTGTGGATTGTGAAGGCTGTTCTCGCACATCCATGCATAGCCATTACCCCCTACAGGTGGTATGTGATCCAATATTGGTCACCACAGTGCTGTATATGCCTGGCCAGTGATCTCCGTGCTCATGGATGGCACCCTGACATGACATGGGTACCCCAGATGACTACCTAAGGGGCCTGGAGACGTCACCATGTCAGGGGTGCACTGCACAGCACCATCCCTTACACAGTGTCCATAATGTTGACCACAGCCTAGGTAGCAGTTTATGGGTACAGGGATGTTCACCTAGCGGTGACACTGCTGGTATCATCCATCAGACTGTGCACATATGTGACACACCTCACACACACAGCCCATTCTGTATGTTGTTCACAACACTGACACAGCTAAACTGATAGGTCATGGCCATTCACAGCCTCACATACACAGATGGCTAACATTTGTCTGTGTGGTATGGGCTACAATGTGGGTGAGGTACAACACATTAACCCTGTTCTACTGTATCTGGCACAGATGTGCTGTGCACATGTCACTGTTTCACCTTTTGTAGTTGTGGGTCTGTCAACAGGCCACTGGTGGAACACACCTGTGACATGCAAAGGTATTTGTAATCAGATATCCGTGCTATCTTGTACATCTGTACTGCTAACATCTACAGTGCTAATGGTTCATGGACATGCCCACCATACTCAGCAGGGTTATAGTGCAGTGCCACCCTAAATGACTGTCATCACCTCTTGTGGGTTGATATTATCCAACACCCTATCTGTATTGTATGGTCATGCTAGGCACTTGTTCGGAACATGTGAGCATGTCATGAGCTACTGATTACTATAGCGCCCATTCCACACCACTTCCCACAGGTACACTGGCTGTCCTACACTTCCCAGCTTGCTTAAGGTACGACAGCTGTTGTACACACGTAACGCACATATCCTGTGGGACATGGTTGTATATGCAGGCATGTCCAACTGTCACATACCAGTGCTACTGCCTGTCTATATGAGGGATATGTCGTACATGTGGCAATAGAGCAATGGTGTCATGTACACATTCAATGCTCACTTCCCAACATACGGCACTACAGCCTGTAGGGGATGCACGTCTGCAGCCGTGCTGGGCCATAGCTCTCAGGTGTACCTCATTACAGGGAACGTACCTCATTTGGGGTTCTAAAAGGTGCATGTTCCTCAAGGTTCCACATTAGAAGGGTACGCCACACATTCATTGTTGTACATAGTTTACCTGCCAGCCATGGCTAGATAGATGAGAATCATATTAATTCATTGGAATATCTGTTTTATACATAAGACCAGCCTATTTTAGCCATCATATGCCCTTCCTAGTTGACGCTGTTAGTAAGCCAGTTGTAAGTGTGCCACGTTTCGCCCATTTGTCACACTGTATGAGGGCTAATGTTCCTCATTTTGGGGACAGGAGGATGACAGCTATGGCTGGGGGTAATGCTGTCGCTAACCCTGACTGCACCTGACAGTCATTTGGGGATGTGTAACATTCGCAACACACCCCACCCATCACATTGTCTCACATAATCTACACCACTGGCCACACCTACGAGGACAACCTGTGCAGTACGTCTCCATACTCACTGTAGGCACCAGAGGTAGCCCCCATCATGGAAGATAACATCACCAGTTTATAGCCCACAGACTCATGTGTGCCCACCACATACAGCCAATAGTGTGTTATAACATTCACAACACACCAGTCATAGCTGACTCTGTAGGGTGTCACACTGCAGTTCCACACAGCAGGCTACACAAGGCATTATTACACATCTTGCTGTCGGGTAACTGCTTCTGCAACATAACCTATGCACCCATGCCACACCTCACCAGGTACGATATGTCTGTCATTCGCCATGTTAGTGTGACTGCCCTGTGATGCCACTTCACAGACTACATGTGCAAGAACGTGCAATAGCTCACCAGTCTTATAGCCCTGAGGGTGTGGGCCTAGCCCTGGGGAGCATTTTGCATTCATCCGGACACGATACCACTGTACAGTGACCAACTGTGTCACTGCAACAGTTGCCTATGCTCCTATTGTCATTCCACAAGCATGTGGTATGTGTCCACTATGACTGTCCTGGTCAAACACAATGCTGTGGCACAGATGACTTGCACCTGTCGGCCCTGGGAGTACAGCTCACATGCTAGGCTCTTGCTGCTTCTATACTGCCTGTCCTGCACAGCTTCCAATAACTGTCACCGGCAGGGCGGTAACTGGCATGCTCGACATAGGGTCATGTGACACATTGCTTGCATCTTCCCCTGTGACGCATGCAGGCGAGGCACACCTTATAATGCACCACTCCAAAATCTCTGCAGTGACTGGGACCTGCCTGTAGGCTCTGCAGAGCACACCTGCAATGACAGGTTATAGACAGACCATACCTTCCAGGCACATACCTGGACCGCACACCCACAGCTGAGGGGTTCCCATATCCCACTATGTTGTTACACATCCTGGCAAGTTTCTTAGCACAATGCATCAGAGGTGCTCCATGTGCAACTAACTGTGTCCGGGACCGCTATACACATTGTAACAAGCGACAGAGTCAACATCATACCCCACGGGTAACATACCTTCTATGGTGATATAGTGGACAGTGGGCCTCTGCTACTACTGATGTGTGACTGACACTACCCCACACTTCACTGGAATAGCCACTCATGTACCGACACATCCATGAGTCATACCCTCCACTCAGCTGGATCAACACATACACACCACCTCCAGGACCTACATTACCCTTGGCATGGACACTACCACCATGTGACTGATGTTACACACCTGGGGTTATCCCCTCATTGGTGGATTCCGAACATATGCTAATCTACCATGTTAGCAACATCCCGGAAGCACACCCATCACAGCATACACAGTACATGTGTACTACTACACCTACTACAGACGTCTGCTGACAGCGGTTGTTGACATCATGACACCCGTGCAGATGGACAATGCACATACAAATGCTGACACATACCCCAGTGCACTTAATTAGCATGTACACAACTGCATGGATCATGCTATTCCACACAGAGCCATGATGGTACACACCAGATAACAGACGCCACTCTGGTGGTCATGTTCCACGGACATATGATGTACAACAACAGGTGTAGGCTGTTGCACAGTGGTGTACATTCCCATGTGTGGGGTGGCTCACTGGTCAGCCGTGGTGGGGCCACAGGGCCCCTCATCACATACTCCCAGACTAGCTACGTAAACATGACTGCCACACATTCCAGGGTGTACCACCAGGCATTATGGTGGTATGTCAGTATTCGATGGCAACACCCACATCTGCTGTCACATACAACAGTCACTCAAGAACATTGCAGACCCAGGTATTGTTGGCAACATGCTGGAGGATGGATTCAATGCTGACAGTACACCCTCTCACACACTACAGGGCCGCAATCCATACATGAACATTGTGGTGTCCCTGTGGTCACACCTACACAGTACTGACCTACACTCTATGTGTCCTGGGACACTGGCCCCATGACACCTTCCAACGTCCCAGGCTGTGATGTCCACCAACCTCCGAATTACATGTCTCACCACTAAGCCATCATATTCAGTAATAGCCTTGTTTCAGACATTGTAGACCATGAATGGCACACGGCAGCATTTATCACACTACACACAGGTGGCACCGCATTGCACGAGTGGGACTATAGTCCTACACACCTGACTGGACTGTTCTGCATGGCTATGGGGCACATCATCAGGGACATCATTCTCAGAGACATTGTTGGTCTCCTGTCCTCTGCTGCCACCCGGGTTGGGCTTGTTATGGCCAGAGCATGGTCCCTACACATGGTGGACTCCTTTCATACAGTTACCAGGGCAGTTGCTGATGGTACGGGAGTCCACACATCATACATTGTCCTCTCATTGCCTTTCAGCACCATTCCCCATTCTGGTATTGACAACATACACATCCACCTGCACATCATACCCTGTGTCTCACAATGTTATGCTATGTGGCTCATGGACAGGACACACAGTGAGGCCAGCATACCATAGTACCTACTACATGTCGGGTACTTTGGCATACCACGGTCCTCAGTCATAGGGCCCTTCATGTTATGTATATGCTTCCCTGTGGAACAGGCTGGCACAGGGCACTTTCCCTGCCTGGCTTTAGAACCCCTACATACCAAGCGCCATGATTGCTCCACGAGCTGATACTGACTCCAACCATACGGATGTCGCTGTGACAGATACATAATATGACTATCATGGCAGCAAGCTGCATGACACAAGGTGCATGCACATCACCTTTGCATTACACCATTCACCCACTGACTATCACATGGATGGTGGTCCCCTACATACATATCACATTGTACATGTTTGCAGTACACACATATGTCGCACCCACTCCTGTGGTTACCGTATTGCCACTGTGGCGTGGATATCCTCCTACGTGGCCACACCTAACTGTACTGGGTGTGTAACTGGTACATAGGCACCCATTGTACCTCTGAACACATGACATCTACACACATTCAAGGGTACACCACCCCATTTAGGGTGTACCTTACACAACAGCTACAGCTTTACATGCCACAACATTAACACACCATGATGTTTACTGAGCTCCGACAGTGTCGATTTGTGGATGCACTATGGACACCACATCTGTACACATTTGCATACTACATACTCAGGGGTGACCTCTGCTGATCAGACAGGACCCATGTCCACAACATTATTGATGGATATACTCCTCATACGCAACATAAGCAGAGGCCACTGTGAGCAACATGCTCATGGATATGTGCACACACGCCACAATGAGTGGGATGTGCTTCTGGGTTACATTCCCAGACCGGACACTCACCATGCTGTGGAACATAAGTCCTCAGGACATCACGCAGGGACATTCAGTAGCACTGTTCATGTGATACCTCCCTTGGTGGTTGGGAGACACATGTAGGCCTGGGATCACTGCAGTGGCTGTACTGTGCAGTGGTGCAGGTGACGCCTGGCTCTGCTCTTCACAGGGCACTACCCTAGAGAGGTGCCACTAGTGTGAACACTGTAGTTGTGCTTACACATGGACTTGACAGACTGCATAGTACCCCACTATGCACCTGTGCAGCTATTACTTGTCCTTTGTGCATGGTTACTTGGTAGCCCTTCCATTTAGATTAGCTATCATGCTATTACTATGTCCCATACCTACAGGCCATATGTATCCTGTTATTGTACATACCGATAGACGGTACCTGTGGTATGCATGTTATGCCTGTTATGCTGTGTTGAATATCTGTTATATCTACCTATAATACTATACATTACACATATTTCACATAGTATCCCATGATGCAAAGCATACTTGCTCAGCGGGACCACCTTACATATGTCACTAACGTTATTTGCCCATACACATGCATGCTGTGACAGTAGATCAACATATACTATCCCCTGCTATGGCACGTCCTTGTTGGACATACCCTACCACTGATGGCGGGTTGTATGGCATTGTTCTGTGTAATGGCCTCATGTAGCATCCCTTCTGGTGTCTGTGCTATGTACCTTGTGTCCCACTGCTAGATTCACAGATTCTACAAGCGTTAGTATGCTCAGCAAGACATCACCACATAAATACCTTTCCCCACTTTATGCATTGCGGACACGTTTAATTAATGCAAACCAGGCTATATATACAGTAAAACTACTTAATACAGATCATGCTATACATAACCTTACATATCGGGCGTTCTACATACCTTGTCATAGTTACAGCGTTTCAATTCTATCTCTCTCACAGTGTTTCCAATGTTTTTCGGTATGAGCATACGGTTTGAATGTCTGGCGAGTCATCCTTATATACGTCGATACCTGAAACATGTGGATTCTTCCCACCAATTGGTGTTCCTGAGTGACTAATTACTTGATATCAGCTGTGCAGCTACTCCATTCACCAATTACGCAGCAACAGTGGGGTATAATTGGATTCTCCACTTGGGCGTTGCCTGTTTGCCCTGCCTTCGGGGAGACGGTCTGTATTGTGTTTTGTTATGTGTAACTGCAACTGCTATGCATGGAGACAAGTATAGTTTGGATTCATGTCCCCCGTGGATTGTGTGTGACAGGTAGAGTATTTGGTTCAACATGTGGGTGTACCTGTCATCCCGACGTCTGATAACGGAGTATTGCAATCAATACCTGTAACATGGCTGTTTGTTCCATTATACTACGCCTGCAATTTTGCATGTCACCTTTAATTGTGTCTCCCACATGGTATGTTGAGGGTTCTGCAGATGTAATTGACTGACTGGATGTATGTGCTGCTATTACAGTTTGTATTGCTTTAGTTTCTAGTGTGGGGGATGTCGGTGGTTGTACGTAACATATACGGTTTGTGGGCCTTGCATTCCTACATAATCCATATATATGTGTGTGGGCTCCGTCCCTGATTAGAGAGCTAACAGTTAGTAGACTTATGTTACGGGATTGTATGTTGGGCTGTTGTTAATTGGTTTCTATATCGTCTGCAGGTGAGCTTGCTACTTGTATACCTCCGTAATTGCAGCGATATATCAGGGGATATGTGTAGGTGACAGCTATCCCTTGTATTTCTGTCCCAGATATTTGCAGTCATTGTGGTTGTGTTGTTAAAAGAGCCTGTTTGCCATGGGTTGCCACCTTATCATATGGTCATTGTTGGACACTTGCGGGACACAAAGCGGTGTTTACAGGCCAACACGTGGCCACGGTCAGTACACAGGTAGCACATACTTTTATCCTCACTACATACCTATTGTTTTGTGACTTTGGATACCTATCATATTGCATGTGACATTTAAGTTTCTTACATAAAGGCATGACTATTAAATATGACTGTTACATTATATATGGGACATATTTATGTCCTACCATCTCGGACATTTGCCCTTTGTACTGTTTTATGTCAGGACACACCTGCCCAGGGTGGGGATGCCCCTCCTACTGTGGTACAGGTAGTTACCATATGCCTACGTCTAGCTATACCCACACCTACCATACTGGTCTGCCTCTGACTTGGCACCAACATACACATGTTGCGGACACACACACACATTACAGTCACACAGAAGCGCACATGGCACCCTCGACGCACACTTACACAGACCACGGCACTCACAGACACAGTTGAACACAGTACCTACGTGGACCGCGACACCGTCAGCGGTGACTAACCGTCCCTTCATATCATCATACTATTACTCGCGGATGTACTGTTCCGGTACTGTGTTTTATCGGTCTTTCAGCCTCGTGGTTACGCATGTCGGTATGTTACACATTCCTTGGTTGGCGGTATCCTATTTATTTGTACCTCCATGATGTTATTACTGTCGTTGGTCTATCTATCATATTTGCAGATATCGCTGAATCCATCTATATCACCATATATCCCTCTATTGCCCTTTCTATCTGTATCATATATATATGCATATGTGTATATGTATATATATATATATATATATATATATCTATATATATATCTATATATATATCTATATCTATATATATATATATATATATATATATATCTATATATATATATATATATATATATATATCTGGCGGGGAAAGTGACAGGCACACAGCACCACCATATGCTGTAGGACTCATGTACTGTTCAGGTGTTGGCATTCCGTGTTGCACTGGCTGTTGTGTTTACAATGTTTGAGGGCTGCCTATGTAGGAGACACACATTGGGCCACCTATACATTACAATCTACAGGTGGTCATGTTTATGTGCCATCCATTTTACTGTGTGTGCAGGTGGAGAGGTGTCAGTCCGTAGGGGCCTACATGGTCAGAGTATGTGCTATATGTTCCCTCTTTGCCAAGGCGTAGGCATATTGTGCACGCCTCCGTCTGTCTACTGGGGCTGGCACAGTGTGTTCATGGTCTGTATCCCTCTGTGCCTGTACTGGCCTTGGCAATTGCGGTGGGCTATGAGTGCCTTCACCATTTTGTCCCTGCTGCAGCTGCTTCCGCAGGATCATATTATGTATCATGGCACATACTATGACGATGTGGGCACACGTGCCTGGAGAGTACTGCAAGGCTCCACCAGATGTATCCAAGCACCGGAACCGTGATTTCAGCATCCCGAACACATGCTCTATGATGATTCTGGTTTGTGCATGTGCCTCATTATGGCGTTCTTGCATGGGTGTGTGTGCATTTCTGATGGGAGTCATCATCCATGGCTCCAGTGCATAGCCAGCATCCCCCACGAGATGGCCATGTGGGATGTCCCCCCTGACAAATACCTGATGCAGCTGTGAGGCATGCCAGATATGGGAGTCATGGTAGCTTCCAGGGCTGCCAGCACACACATCCATGATAATGCCCTGGGCATTGCACATGACCTGGCAGTTGATGGAGTGGAATCCCTTGCAGTTTATGTAGCGCATACCCTGCTCACCGGGTGGTGACTTGATTTGTATGTGCGTGCAGTCTATCGCACCCAGTACCTCCGGGTATTGTGCCACACGGTGGAAGTGACGCATATTGCTGGCCAACTCCTCCTGAGTTCTGGGGAAGTATATCTGCTCATTAGTATGTGGTAACATGGCATCCAGGAACTGGTGTAGTGCCCTGGATGCTGATGCCTGTGAGATACCCATTATATCTCCAGTTGGCCTTTGAAAGATACCTGTGGCCAGTATTCGCAGGCTTACACATACCTTCGTGTCCACTGGTATGGGTTCCCCTCTGTTGTTTCTGGTTCTCAGGCGTGGCCGGCACAGCTCCACTATTTGCTGTAAGATGTCCCTGTCCACCCTGTAACGCTCTACTATCTCCAGGTCATGTAGCCCCTGGTAAGTTACCCTTGGTCTGAACACTCTCCTTCTCCTCTGAGGCCTGCGGTGGTTGTTGGCATCATCCTCAACAACACCGTCAGTCTCTGACACATGCTGATGAATCACAGCTATGGCAGCTCCCAACATGTACATTTTAAAAGTTCCCGGTGTGTTTACACCTATGGTGCGGTGTTTGGGAATACACAGGTGTGTGTTGGGTGCTTACACACTTTATACTATTGTGCTGTGAACACCGATGATGTCATAGGGTGTGTATGTAAGTTCGTAGCTACAGGTTACGTTATGTGTTTTACTGCCGGGACTACTATTGTGGTGCCTTTGGTGTTGAATTACATTTGCCTGCCGTGGATTACCTCTTGACCTTCCCTTTACATTTCTGCACATTGCACCTACCATTTTCTGGCATGCATCCTGCAGCCTACTTTCATTTGTGCTTTCCTGGACCTGGCGTATCTTGCGTTATGTGTGCTACTGCCGGTCTGCTGTCGGTTTGCTTCGCTCTGCTGTGTCAGGTCTCCTATCTTTGCAATCCAATACCTGCCCTCCTTTCTTTGCATTCACATGCCTCCCCTATCCTGTTTTGCAGGTTTCTGCAAGCGGACTTGTCAGCTGCCGTCGATTGGCCTTTGTGGGTTGATTGGTGTTGATTGCTCATTAGTACTCCAATTACCCTACTTCCGCATTTCCTTCTTTTCTTCCTCTGTCCTTCCTGTTTATGCTATTGTTTGCAGCACGTGCGTCTGATTACTGGGTTTCGGGCACGTTTCCATCCTCGTACACATGCACTTTTGGCCACCATGTGTGCTCTCAGCTAAACGATTCCTCCCCACCCCTGTCCTGCAGCTTTGCTTAGCAATGGACAGGCCAGATTTGCAATGCTCCAATGTGCTTAGTGCTACGGTGGCACACCCCTCTGCTGATGTCATGTATCTCCTCTGAGCGACTCCTCGGTGTTATACCGCTGTGCCGTATGGTACAACCTTCATCCGGTGGGACATTTGCGATTCAGTATTATCTGCCTCATTTGCATGGCATTGACTGCTAATTCATAGTTACCGCGCCAAACACTATCGCAAGCCCTTAGCAACCCTTGCACCTTGGTTGTGGTGT
Organism: Protopterus annectens; assembly: GCF_019279795.1. Lineage (NCBI taxonomy): Eukaryota > Metazoa > Chordata > Ceratodontiformes > Protopteridae > Protopterus > Protopterus annectens. The sequence continues at coordinate 130,819,893 of NC_056729.1, forward strand.
TCCATGCCTACCATTGTGTATTATGCTGTAAACCTGATTTCTATTACGTTGCGATTTTATGACATTTTTATATTATTTCTTTATGTTACAGCTTCCGCACACATGCCCTGCGGTTCTGCTGTGCGTTACTGTGGACATGACATTAAATGTTGTTATATACACATTGTGCATCTTTTCTTATGCCATTGGCTGTGTATTTCACCATTGGCATATGTTCACGTTGTGATACCTGGGTATGGCCCTCTTCCATAGCTCCGATGTTATGTTTGGGAAAATGTAAACCGTGTTTTTTGGTTTACATTTCCGTGGGCTTACGCTACGCCTGCACCATTTCATGAATCGCTATATGCCTTTATTTGCATGGTGCAACACTGCACATGGGGTGGGTGATTTGCATACCTACGCCGGGGGCTGCGCAGATGTGTCGTACGCCGGTAGTGCACGTGGGATTGGGTCGTACCTGAATCGCTCGGTGGCCATATTTGGCGTTATAACACCTACGCTATGTGTGCGCCTGGCGCAAGCTTCATGAATCCCGGGGAGAATGTTTGCAGGGTGTGGATTAAAAGTTGGTGATCAACCATATCGAATGCACTGGAAAGATCCAAGAAGAGGGCTGAGGATATATAATTATTGTTGCAATTATGGTTTATGGTGTTGGTAAAGACTAGGAGGGCTGAAGTAGTGCTGTGATGAGGACGAAAGCCATGCTGAGTGTCTGCCATAAGGTGATTCTGGATTAGGTGGTGCATGAGTTGTCTATGAATACATTTTTCCATAATCTTTGCAAGTGGAGAGAGTATAGCTATTGGCCTATAATTGGAGAATTCAGTAGAGCTGCCTCCTTTGTAAAGTGGGATTACATAGAATATTTTCCAGATGGTGGGAATTTTAGCTTCTACTATGGTTTGATTGATTAGTATTGAGACGGGGTAAGCAATAGCATCAGCTGATTTTTGTAGGTACTCGGCAGGAAGTTGATCAGCAGAAAGTGTAGTGGGTTTTAATTTTTTGATCAAGGTATGGATAAGTGAAGTGGCAACTGGTTGGAAGCTGAATGTGAGTAGGTTTCTAGGGGTGCTACTTTCAGGACCAGGGGAGCTAGGAGGTAGTTGGCTAGCTAGGGCTTGAATTGTCTCAGTAAAGAATCGGTTAAAACTGTCAGAAACATCTTCAGGGGTTTTATCAATAGTAGCAGCAGGGATTGGGGTTGAAGTTTGTCCAGGATGTAGTAGATTATTTAAACCTGCCCAAAACTTCTGAGGGTTATTTTGATTTACTGTCTGTAAATTACAGTAGTATTGTTTTTTGTCTTGTAAAATAGATTTTTTGGTTTTGTTCCTGGATTGCCTGTATTTAATGTGATCTTGGGGGTCTTTAGAAGAATGCCATAAAGCCCATGCTTTGTTTCTAATGGTAATTTTGAGTTTAGACTCTTTAGAAAGCCATGGCGCAGTTTTTGCCTTGGTTCGCTTTGAACGAACAGGTGCATGCAAATCAATGATCTCAAGGAATTTGTTGTTAAAGTATGCTACTGCTTCCTCTAAGGGGAGGCATTTTAGAATAGACCGATTACATGAGTTTAGTTCTTGTTGGAATTTGGCAGGGTCAAAGTTTTTATTGTTTCTAACCTTTCTGAGTAAGGGTTGTTGGGAATTAATGGCTTTGTGCTTAATTACATATGTGAGAAGGTGATCGCTTAGGCCATCAAGGAGGGTGCCAGAGGTGTACAGTTGGGGGTGACTATTTATGAGTACCCAGTCAGGTATGCTTTCTTTCTGGTTGGGTTTACCTATCCTGGTAGGGGTGTATATAATTTGTGTAAATGCATGCAGGTTAATATGGGTGGTTGGGGATTCTGAGGAACAGGTGCTCCAGTCTATGTTAAAGTCTCCAAGTAGTAGAGTTTCTTGGGGGTAATGACATGGTAGCTAGTGCAGAATATCTTCCATGCTACACAATATGATCCTGCGGAAACAGCTGCAGCAGGGACAGAATGGTGAAGGCCCTCACAGCCCACCACCATTGCCAAGGGCCCCACAGGCACAGAGGTACTCAGACCATGAACACCCTGAGGCAGCCCCAGTAGGCAGATGGAGGCATGCCCAGTATGTCCATGCCTTGGCAAGGAGGGAACGTATAGCACACACACTGACAGTGTAGGCACCTAGGGACTGACACCTTTCACCACCTGCACACACAGTAAAAATGGATGGCACACACACAAGACTACCTGTAAATTGTCATGTATAGGCAGTCTACTGTGTGCATCCAATATAGGCAGCCCTCAACTATTGCACACACAACTGCTATTGGCACAAGGTAAGTCAACAGCTGAACAGTAAATTAAGCTATCAGCATGTGCTGATACTGTATCCATAGATTCATAGATAGGTGCTTGGCTAACTGCCTGAGGGCATTCATAAGCCTAGCCAAAATGTGTCAGCTTTTGCCACCCCATTGATTAATTAACTGGCCCTCTGTGGAGCAGAGCCATTGGTGGGATCCCTGGGGTGTATCTACTGTTCCCCATCCAGTCTTCAATGTTTCTGATGAGGAGTGTTAGTGAGGAGCTCTGTTTAATGTAATTAGGGATGTAGTTTCAAAGCATGGGGAGTGTCTGTGACAGGAACCTGTCCCTCCAGCATCTTCTAGTTATTGTTGTGGCAAGGTTTAGCTCACTACAGCGTGTGGCTCACTGCGACATGGATTCCCATAGGTGGAGCATATCCATTAAGCCTGAGTTGGACATGGCTTTGTTGGCCAGCAGAGATCATCTCTGAGTAAACGAGATGCCACTGAGTAAAGCAGGAGTTTATTCATTCTGGCTGCATAGGACATATGTTTGAGGCCAATAATCCTCTTGACGAGTTATGTTCATGGACCTTCCAGCTGTCGGAAGTGTCTTCTGAGGTACATCCCAAATAGGTTATTATACTTTATGATGGGACTGATGAGTGATGAGTAAAGGGGCACTATAACCTTAGTATGTCTAGATGCGAACCCTTTAGTAATTGGATGGCCTACATAGAAGGACGTCCTAACTACTTTGGAGATATGATTGTCAAAGGAGAGATAACTATCTACCTTAGTCCCCAGATACCCTATTACCTCATCTGTATTAAAGTGGCTGCCACTTACGTGTTAATATGTGGGTGTTTAGGTTTCCAAAATGGAATGACCATGCAGTTTTTGGCACTTAGCTGTAGTCCATGACATTGACACCCTGTGTCGGTCTCTGTGAGACCCCATGAAGGATGTCTGTGTCAGCTGGACTGTCAGTTATGGTTTCCAGTTTGCAGTCATCGCCAAACATGGTCTGCCGTAGTCCACCTGTGTTTGCCTGTACCTCTGAGAAGTATATGCCAAACCATAGGGGGCCCAGGACTGAGCCCTGTGGGACACCAGTTGTGACTGGTTAAGAGTCGGACCTGGAGGCTGCTAGTCTTACCATGTGGGTTCTGTGTGTAAGCCTGTTGGCAACCCATCCTGTGATGTATGGGTTTATGTACAGGCTGGTGAGGTTATCAATAACACCTGAGTGGGGAATGGTGTCAAAATCCTTGGCGAGGTCCAGGTAGTATGTGTGAACCACCTCTCCCCTCATCTAATGTCTTGGTGATGGTCTGTAAGATGTCAAAAAGGTTCAGTAGGCATGATCTGCATTCAGCCAAGCTGACCTGAGTTGGATCAAGTGTTTGGAGGTTACCAAGGTCTTTGTCAATGGGTGCCATGAGGATGCGCTCCATAGCTTTGCAGACCAGGCTAGTCAGGCTTATGGGGTGGTAATTACCATGGTCAGTTGTGTTTCCACCTTGGTGGAGTGAAATAACCATTGCTACGCACCATTGTATGTGCATGTAACCTGTGTAGAGGCTGAGGTTGAAAAGCTTAATTAGGTGGGGAGTTAGTTTGTCTTGTAATGTTTGCAAGATGCAGTCTGGGACACCTTCTGCCTCCATTGACACTGTGTTTTGCCATCTGAGAGGGCCATTTCCACCTGTGTGTCTCTGATGTCTGGGATACTGTACTTTCTGGGTATTGTTGTGGGCTCTTTAGGGGGTGAAGTTTGCAATGAATGTCTGCAAGGATGTTGGCGATATCAGTAGGGTCAGTATATTTTGTGCTATATTGCACCGGCACAGTGCAAATCTGTGTGTTACCACTTAGATACTTGACATAGCCAAAGAAGGCTTTGTGGTTATCTTTCGAATCCCTGCCTATTTTCCTGTTGATGTTAGCCGTGGATGATTTCATGAGGGACCTCTGTTTCTTACTAATACTGGTCACCGATGTCTGCCCTTATTGGGTATAGCTGTTTTTCTGGACTACTGTCCTACTTCTGTTGTATAGCCTGTTTATTGCAGGGGTCCATCAGACTGGTGTCCTTGTCTAGGAGGAGCGAGTCTTGGTTTACCAGTGATGGCATGATCCATACATCCTTGTAGGTGCTTATAGAATGCATTTCTAAATCTTTATGTATCTTGAGCAGTTTTCCCTTAGCGTGTGGGCTGTGAAACCTCCCATCTCTGTCTTTAGTAGTGTGAATTTAGCTGTAGGAAAGGTATTCACTGTGGTTTCCTTGGGTGGGGGAGATGGTTTTGTGTGGAAATCATCAGTGAAAAGTCCATGGTCAGATCTAACCAGTGACCAGCTTACCTTTGCTGTGGTGCACCTGTTGCCCATGTTGGTGATTACCACTTCTAGTATGTTTCCACCTCTCATTAGGGAGTTTACTATCTGAAACAGGGCATATGAGGTGATAAATTCCAGGAAGCGCTGGACCTGGAAGTGAGTACTCGAGTACGTTTCCCAGTTAATGGTAGGGTAGTTGACATCGACCAATACCAGGGTTTTTGGTAGGATTGTCATGTTTTCCACTGTCTCCAGATAGGAGGAGTGGTGGTCCTGGGTCATGGAGGGTGATCTGTAGCAGGCCACAGTTTGCATTGCAGTTGTTGCTGATGTTAGCTGCACATGGATGATCTCAGAGGTATCATGCTGCCCCACTAACCTGGAGGTGTAGGTATCCCTGATGAATATGGATACACACTCCATGTCTGTGTCAGTCCATGTTCTGTGGCCAAAATGTGTGGTATGGATTGTAGTCTGGTAGTGTTGATGTGCTCTCAGGAGCCTTAAAACACATTTCAGTTACTGCAAAGATGTCAATGTTGTCCATACGGAGGAGTACTGTGAATGCATGCATGTTGTGATTACAACCCCTGGCACTGAGTAGCATAACTCTCAATGATTCTGCTATTGTGCTGTTTATGGAGGTGGGAATCACCTTTTAGACTTGCCTAAAAAAGGCACCATGGGAGCGCCAATAGCCTTGACCAGTATTCCACAGCCTAAGGCTGACACATGCAAGCCGGTATGGTATTGTTGCATGCATGTTACCCATCTGTGCTTGTTTCTCATCTTTCCTGTAGGTAACCTACTGGTAAGCAATACAAAGCCTTAAACTTATACAAGTCATCCAGCTTCCAAGATAGGCTTTTGGAGTGATTAAGTATCAGTGTTCTGTATGTTCTTTCTGTACTAAACTGTTTTCTGACTACATGGTGACTTTTCACTGTATATTGTGATCTGAAAGCTCTGTTTATTTACATATTATGTCTATGATGGCCTGCACTGTAGAGGTTCACAGATAGGTAGTAGGCTATCTGCCCAAGGCCATTTAGAAGCATAGCTACAGTGTGCTGGCTTTCTCTGCACCATTGATGAAGTAACTAAGCCTCTGTCAAGCATAGCCAATGAAGGGATTCCAGGCAGAGTTGCCGGAAGCTGTTGAGGACTGGGGTGGCGGAGGGTGATAGGGGCACTTAGTGATCTACAGAGGCCATGTTAACATGTAACATCAACACCATTCAATTTCCCCAACAGGTATTGCAGCTATAAAACTGGAGGGGCTCCCCCACCCCCTGGCTGTATGGTTCTGGGATACATGATCCCAGGGGTGTATATTCTGTTACACATTCACACATCAAGGTTTCTCATGAAGAGTGTCAGTGAGGGGCTATGCCTAATGTAGTTAGGAATTTAATTTATAGTCTCTCATTTCATTTGTTATGTTTTTATTTCAAGAGTAAGTGAAGCTCAGTGGGTTTGGGCACCTTTGCCCTTTGCTTAGCCTAGCTTACACATAGAACTCATCTACATAGGAAATAGGCAGAAACAACATTAATGTCAATAGTGCAATGGTTACAGCATTTGCATAGTATATGTGCATTCCTGGTTCAAATCCCAATAAAGTCAGAGATGTTTTTCATGTTAAAAAGTATACATTAACCACAGCTTGCATATCTAGGTAGTATTCTTCAGTATAATAAACATTTGAAACATCCATATATACCCATGTGTGCTGGAGGGTAAAGTCATCAGAGAATGTAATATTATGTAAGCACATAGTGAGATGTTACTTCACTGAAATGTATGTATCCTGAGTAGTTAGCAGATGTGGCCGTGTATGCGTGAACAGGTTATAAGTTTTAAAGTTTGTTTAACTGCTGCTTTAATGTCACACAAACACTTAAACATGCTTACAACTGCTTAAGTGAGCCTTATTCTGGAGTAAAACACATTTTAAAGCATTGCAGGTATTGAACCCTGGACCACACACACAATAGTCATGAGACTTACTGCTAAGCCATCTGAGTTGTAAACATGTTTCATGGTCTTTAGACTACACCTTATACTATAGGAATTCCACAGTACTGACCACAAATGGGACAGTCACTTCGTGTACATATGTACAGTACATTGTAATGTACTGTAGTTTGTGAATCAACATATACAAGTCTACATATGTATAACTGTTACAAATTAATACTAAATATATATATATATATATATATATATATATATATATATATATATATATATATATATATATATATATACGTCAGTGATATATATACAGTTACATCTGTAGCCATATATATAAACATCTATGAACACACTTTGTGACACAGAAGCAATCCAAAGGAATTGAAGTGTACACAAAACACATGCAGCTCTGCTATTATAACTATTAATATTAACTTAATTCACCATAGAAGGGATGGTTGTTGTGTATGTGGAAATTGGGGTGGGGGGAGGAATGATGGGCAATGAAAGTATGAATCAAGGAGAGCCTGGGTTGGATGTTCAGTAAGTGAACTGGAGGGGTATACATGGGGTATGGGGACAATATAAAAAAGAAACAAAACAAGAACCATCCTCATCCATAATACACCCTGTCAGGTCACATTGCAACACTTAATTCCACAAACATATGAACATTAACATGTATCATACATGTGTGCACCAACTGACTGTCACATTTGTTTTCAGTAGTGAGGAATGCCCGTAGTAAAATCTATATTCTAAACACCATAACATTTGTACATACCTCAGATGCCTTAGTGGTCAAGTTAGTGACTGTGGTTTTCATGGTCCCGGGTTCATGACCTGCAAGGGTTGTTAATTTATTTTGAGGGCCAGAATAAGGGCTGTCAGATGCAGGTTGAGTAAAGCACTTTTAAGCAGTTGTAAGCGGTTTTGCGTGGGTTTGCACAATGGAAAAGCGGTGCTTAAACACGGTTAAATGGATGTGCTTCACAGGTTTAACCTTTGCTTAACATCATGCAGACCACGGGCAAAACCACTTACAACTGCTTAAATGTGCGTTAATCACACTTTCCCTACCCGTGCCTGTTCTGAGTGGTAAAATAATAACCACTTCTAGGATTAGAACCCGCAGCCATATACACCATCCTTAGAGTAATCTACCACTCCACAACCTGAGATGAACCTATGCCAGTTGTGTATTCAGACAGGTTAAAACATAAAAGAGAGGATTGTGTGGAAATAGGACAAACTGCCATGTACCCAATGAAAGGTGCATGCTACATATATATATATATATATATATATATATAGAGAGAGAGAGAGAGAGAGACATAGATATATGTTGATATATAGAGATATACATATATATGTAGATATATAGATAGGTTAAAAACATGTACACATCTATGGAGGTACATATAAACGTATGCAACAATATCTCTCTCTCTCTGTATATCTCTCAGTGTATACAGCATCTGAAGTGTTGATATCTAAGTATAACATGGACCATAGAAATCACACATTCTGCCACCCCCAAACAATATGAACATAACATATGAAGAGTATATGGCAGTACACTATTACAAATATGTTCTATGGACATGAGCCAAATAGGGTTAGTCACCAACACAACTACAATGACTGCAAATATTCATGACAGAAATACACAGACATCTTTCATGTAGCAAAACTTTATTACATTCCGATATATTGCCAAAAGGATTCAAGGACTAACAATACCTGCATGCTATACAGGAAGCATTTAACAGTGCCTTAATGAATCAGCTTGCAATTATCATAGTATTAGTCCACTAATGGATAGGTGTTCACATAGAGAAAGAATCCCCACACACATATAGAATATGTATAAAAGCAGTTCCTACACACCTGCATCTGCTATGTAAACCCACCATCTCCCCCACACCCAAACTAATTACAACAATACATACTGTCATACCATAACCAATTATTCACCCACTGTATGACATCTGCTGAAACCTTAACATACCTGGACAAAGACACACTAACATGGCCCTATGTGAAATAGTTGCTGTTATACAATGGAACAACTGCTGATGTTACAGGGTTTGTTTGAACTAGTCCATTTCAGAGGGTTGAAAAGTAATTACACCAGGAAGTGTTACCAATTACTGATTATCAGCACAGTATGATACACATTTACACCAAACTAAAGATGTCTGGTGAGGACACTGTAAACCCCATAACATTATATGCATAGCCATTCAGCTGTGAGCTGGTCAAACATCCTGGCCAGACTGAAACATATGCAGAAGTATTAGGTACAGACAAACCCTGCACAAATAGCAATGTTCAGAAATATAACAGCAGTTCTCACATGTAGACTAAATCTTCTAGGCATTACACACAATATATTTCTGTCTCCATACAGTTGTTGCAATAGATTTCAAACAACACTTCCAGGCTGTCTTCCTCACAAGTAAGGCAAAGGAACAATGCCCAAGTGGAGTACTCAATTATACTCAACCGTTGCCATGGTATTGGCTAAGGGAGTAGCTGCACAGCTGATGTGCATGTAATTAACTACTGTGGAACACCAATTGATGATCAGGATAGCACGTTACTGATCTCTAACTATAAAAGGATGCCTTGTCACACATTCAAACCATCTGTATTTACCTGAAGAATAGCACAAAATACCCAACAGAAACACAAACTGAAAATGATTAATATACCGGTAAATAACACCTCCAATTACTAAGAAGGTATGTAATAACATTTAGTATGTCTGTGTATGTAGTACCTGTTCTGTAATAATTACGGTGTAATCAGTGCATATAGTGGAAATAGCTATCTTGTAGAGATGTATTGTTGAGCAGTAGTAATGCTTGTAGTATTCTATGTGTGTACTGCTGTAGGTCACAAGACAAACTCCTCATACACCACAAGGGATGATATATATGGGCTTAGAATTCACCAATTCTTTTCCAGCCATTGTCAGTGTCAGGGTTGGTCCAACAAGTATGTGCTATAACAGGGGATAGTATATGTTGATATGTTGTAACAGTAGACATATGTATAGGTGTATTAGTGAGATGAACATGTCAAAGGTGGGCTGGCTTTGCAAATATGATTTGCATTGTAGGATATTGTGCCAATAACTGTGTAATGTACAGTATTTTAGGCAGATCTGTATTCCATTTTATATAACGTTTCTGTTATGTGATGCAAACATTAGTTATGTCTATTGGCGATTACAATACTCAATAACAGGATACATATGACTTGTATTCATCTGACAGTTTAGCAGCATGATAGCAAAGAAATTGGAAGAAATGTAATATCCACCTCACTAGTATTGTTTGCAAGCAATTACAGCTGTGCATGTGTACATGTTATGCAAATGTGTAGTGACCCTTGTTACAGGGCTGATCCAAATGGCTAAGTGCATACCTACATAGAGTGGATATTGAGAGTAGAGACACACTGGTTGAACTTTCAGGTTTGTGTAGCCTAACCTCTCATTGCCAACCTAACAGCCACTTGCAAATACTGTAAGTAAGGTTGTGCACAGTACTGGTAATGAAATGAGTTGTATATCATCTGTAACTCCAGTGTAACATCTGCAGTAGGAGTGTGAGATGTAGGAGACCGCTGCCCATGTGTAATAGCTGCTTCATAGGTGATGGCTTACACTATCTGATTATATCCTGATCATGTTGATAGTGGCAACAGAGTCTATTGATACTTGACTCTGTTTGGGGAGTGGGTGTCTGTGCCCAACAGAGCTCATGGTTCTGGTGGATATGTGAGTATATACCCAGAAACAGACCTGTAGATACTTGCATCATTTGTAATCAACTATCAGGATGTGATGTGCTCCTCAGAGGAGGATTGCTGCTAAATGTAGCTACTATGTTTCTGTAATAGCCAGTGTTGTCACATCCATAACACAAATATTTACTTGTGAGCATCACTAAAACATCTTCATAAGCAATGCATAAACTAAATACAGTACTTGGTACTTGTAGTACTGAATGCTCATACAGGCATGTCCACTAGTCAGCTACTGGTGTTTATGAATGTCAGCTTTGTGTATTATTTATTTATTGTTTATTTTACATTTGTTGACCGGGCTAGTCTAACTGGATATATGTCCATTTTCAGTAGAGGCCCAGGGAGAAAAGCTCCATGACACACATGATAATAAAATTGCAGGACAATATAAAATAACTTTAGATTTGTATACAAGTACAAAATTGGATAATACAGAAATAATACAGAGAGGACAGAAGTCAATACAATATGAAATGCATTCAATACAGTGTACAATTCAAAATAGCAATTAGGTACATTACTTAATATAGAAAAAAGGGGAGGTATACAGGCTAATTCCATATACAAGTACGGTACAATAAGATAGGCAGATTGAAAAAAATGAGTTTAGTAATAAAAAATAAATAAATAAATAATATATATATATATATATATATATTTTTTTTAACAAGTAAGTATTCAGAGGGATGGAAATAATGAAATACAGAGTGAGAAAGGTAAGGTATAGGATATGCTGACAGTATTTGGGTAGAGTGGAGAATTAGTCAGGTTTAGTACAGGGGCATAACCAGTGTGTTTTGAGGAAAAGTTGCAGTCTGTTTTTGAAGAGTGATATAGAGGAAACTGAGGAAAGTTCACTGGGTAGGAGATTCCAAAATTTTCCCACAGTATTAGAGAAGAGAGAATCCCTAGCCCTGTTGTTAGATTTAGATGTGTTAATTAGAAGTTTCTGAGATGAACGTAAGGACTTCAGGTTATGATAGGGGGTGATGATGGTGGATAGAGTAGGAGTATTGGAAGGTTGGTAAAGAGTCTTGTGGGCAATAATTAGTTGGTGGTATTTAAGCAGATTCTGTAGTTCTAACCACTGAAGCTGCTTTAAATTAAGGCAATGGTGTGTTCTAAATGGGTTACCAGTAGCAAATCTGGCTATGTTATTGTATGAGATTTCCAATTTATTGAGGTTATTCTTAGATAGATTAGTGAAAATATTTGAGGCATACTGGAGTCTAGAGATTAGATGAGTGTGTGCAATAGTAGTCCTAGCTGTAGGTGACAGGAAGGGTTTAATTCTGTAGAGAGAGCCAAGTTTTTTGTTGACAGATTTAATAGTGTTGTTGATATGTATGTCAAAGGTAAGGTTGTTGTCAATGGTAATACTAAGTAGCTTGGTAGTTAGGTCAGGTGATATAATGGTACCATTAGTGGATGTAACAGCAAAATATATGGGAGAGGACTTATGATTAGGATTGAAAAGGAGGAGTTTAGTTTTTTTGGGGTTTAATAGAAGGCAACAGTGAGTGAACCATTGTTCAACAGTGTTAAATACATTTTGGGTAAGGGAGTGAAGTTCAGAGGTGGTTGTGGCTGAGCATACAAGTGTGGCGTCATCTGCGTATTGTATGCAAGTAGCATGGGGAATTGCTAGATGAAGGTCGTTGATGAATATGGAGAAAAGGAGAGGTCCTAATATGGATCCCTGAGGTACACTGAGGTTAACTGGTAGGTGGTTAGATAGAGTGTTTTGCCAGAGTATAGCCTGTTGTCTTTGATCTAAGTAGGATTGGAACCATTTGACAGAGAGTGCATCTAAGGCCAGGGATTTGAGGATATCTGTCAGAATTTGATGACTGACAATGTCAAATGCTTTTGACAGATCGATAAATAGTGCTGAGGAAAGCATATTACAGTTACGTTTTTTGTTAATACAATCTGTAAAGGAAAGGAGGGCAGTGATAGTGCTATGGGAGGGTCTGAAACCATGTTGACAGAGAGCATGTTATTATGGATTAGGTGGTCTAGCAATTGCCTATGGATGCATTTTTCCATGATCTTGGCCAAAGGAGAAAGAAGGGCTATGGGACGGACATCCTGGGGGAATGTAATCTCTATGCCATGTACACTGCCAAACCCACCTAACACCACACCCCACACATTGTCTGGGATGCAGCTAAAGGGGTATGCTGGAAAACAGTCCAGTCTGCAGCCATGACTGGACTGGACAGTCATGAGGTGTAGGTTAACACATGCATCTCATCACCACAACCAACACGTACCCTTACCAGAACACAGTAAGGACATACCAGCAGAAATCACACACATTCACAGAGGCTTCTAAGTATCTGGCCAAGCAAGAGACCTCCCAAGCTGGAATAGACAGACAACAAAATACAAAACCTGTATGGCATAGTTTGCATAATTGTGCCACACCTCAGAACACTTGGTCAGAAACATCCCCAACAGTACTCATTTGTGAATGCAAACTCTAGCACTATGTTACACACCAAGCTATTCGAGGGCTAACATACTGTCAGCTGCCTGTCTGCCATGATTAGCCACATACCGACACACTCAGACCACCTTTTGAACTATACACATGGCTCTATATTCCACGTTGCTGTGCTGGACCTGTGATGCAGTAGCCTGGACTGCATGGAAACACACATGTAGGAACTGTCAGGTCTTGTAGCCCATGCAGGTATGTCCCAAGGCCTGGGTAGCATTCTGCCATTGGCCAGAATGATACTGCAGTACAGGGACAAAAGGATTGTATTCCACAATTGTCTAATGTACTGGTGTAATTCAAAGGGTATCCAGTATCTCTCTGCCTGGGATAACATGGTTGACAGACCATGATGCTTTGCCTGACAGGACCTACACCTGTCACCCCTGGGAATCTGGATACTGGCTAGGGCTCATGCTTCCCCTATAGTGCCTTCATCATGCAAAATTCCAGTGAAAGTCCACTGCTGTAACAGGGTCAGCCAAGCAATAAACTGCGGGTCTCGCTACTCAATGATACATTTCAGATACTCAGTATGGACTCACTTACATCAATCCTTAACATGGAGAACATATCTGTGCAGTGACTGAGATATGGCTCAACTCTCCGGAGAGCACCCCTGCATGACCATGTTATAACACATACCTCACCTCATGGCCATTATCCTTTATTGAAACACACGGACCACAGGTGTGCCCATATTCCTGAAGGATATGTACACCCCACGCTAGTTGCACTTGCATAACTTCAGATGCAGTATGCTGAGCAACTACCTTTGTGCCAAAGTGGAATCCAAATTGCACCTTGCGACAGATAACCCACCATGCCTCAGAATTCCCAACTGTCATATTGTGCTGTAATGGGGAATATTAGGGTTGAGACAGAAAACCATAATAATTGCTACTCTCAACTATCCCATTATGAACTGGGAAGACTCATGTACCAACACCTGTGCTCAATGCATGTTGGATTTCATCAACCCCAATGACCTGGATCACCATAGTCACACAAACAGGGCTAACAGTATGCTACCCATAGTCAGTCTCCAAAGCCAATGTTATGCTTCTTAACAGTGAAACGGTGACTGTCATGGCACCCATGCAGATGGACAATGCATGTGCAAATGCTGAATCCTACACAAATGCACTTTAAGCACTCACATAAATGCAGTGATTATGCCATTGAAACAGAATAAAGATTCAACCAAACACTAACAGGAAGGCAAACTGGTGGTACCCTGCCTTAAACTGTACCACATAAGGTAGTAACTGTTGCAAGAGCGAACACACATGAGTGGAGCTGATCCCTGGTCAGCCTCAGTAAGATGCAGATAGACCATATAAAGCCACACAAAGCTACTGTGAAACTAATCAGCCACATATTATGTGGCCAACCACAGAGCATTCTATAGCTGTGTCATGAATCGTAATGGCAACAACAAGACCTGCCATGCTTCACAGCACTATGGCATGAGAGGTACTGCACCTACAGAAATAGCACCTGTTCATCCAGATAGGGTCTTGGATAACCTAAACTCACACTCATCTCCCCCCCCCAACAGGTACACATATTTATATATCCATGTACACTACAGAGCCCCTGTAATAACAACTATGCAGGTACAAGCTGCACTCTCTAAAGCCATACATACAGCTTGCATGGGACCTGTCAACATCCCAGGGTGTATCCTACACAAATGTCAGAACAATTTCCTCTCCACCTACACATCATGTTCAGTCATAGCTTCATGTCAGGCTGTGTACACACTGAATGTTGCACAGCAACAGTTATCACACCCCACAAAGGGGGAGACACCACTGATAATGGGAAATAGTGCACTACTACCCTGCTGAGTCTGGTCTGTAAGGCCATGAACCTTGATCAACTTATTTGATGTAGTCAGTACAGATGTAGATGACAGTAAGGTTGATTCACACAGCATATCATGACCTTGCCAGGTCTTAGGACACCATGACTCATACTGTGTTCCAGCTACACTCAGTAAACTAGGTGTATATTCTTATGTCACAGGAGTGGTTGGCAACTGGACTGCTGGCAGAAGCAGCACTACAGAAGGTGTCTGACTAATACACACACATCAAACCAGTGCCAGCTACAGTAATACAGGGTTAATTCCTGGTACGCCCCCTCATCGTTATCTATATCACACAGACTAACACAGAAGGCATCTACCTATTGAAGTTTGCACATGACTACGAACTAGGAGCAATAGTTGACTCAATGAGTGCTGTGAGCAAAATACAGAAGGGCCTTTGTGGGTCAGATGTGTGGTGTGTGAAGTATAGCCACAATCTGACAGCTAAGTATTACATTGTCATCCCTTTTGTTAAAAAACCTGTACCCATGAACTACTACCTAGGCAGTGGTCAACATAATGGAAACTGTGTGTGTATGGGATGCAGCTGGACACTTTGATAGTTACTTCACCACACCAGTCAGGTAGTCATAAGTGGCACCCCTAATCATGACAGGGTGCCATTCATGAATATCGAGATCATTGTTCAGCCATACGCAACACTCAAGTGACCCATAATAGATTACAAATTTTCTTTAAGGGTTATTGGCCATGTTCAGATGGCCTACACTGGCCTTCCCAATACCTAGTTCCACTATGCAGCATGATGCCTACCCTGAATAAAGCCATGTCCAACACAGAGACGTTGGACATGCTACACTTACACATCCTGATTCCAAATAATCACATACTTCATGGACATCCACCTTTCATGCCTGACAGATCCCTGTCCCATACACTTTACATACTCCTGCCATACTATGTATCCCTGTCCAGCAAAGCTGCACATTGCCCCTCTTTGAGACATGGTGTGATGACTGCATGGCAAATATATCAGTAACCCTGTGGATCAGTTCTGTGGCACTGCTTGAACTGGCCACTATAACTTAACTGTATGTTGGCTACAGCTAGGTAACATTTCAGCCTAGGCTCATACATGGCCCTGGGCATATAGCCTACTAGTTCACTATGACCTTACATGCTATAGTTGATATCCAACCCTGCAAATACCAGCAAGCTAGCCATTGTCTCATGTGTTTTACATGTGCAACACAGGTAATACATGGCAGGATGCTAAACTGCTGTACAGTGCCACGTAGATGTATATGGCAAAACACATACATGTAAAACTTTCCATGAGCAAGTCTACAGGGTCACAGGTCATGTCCCTTAAGGCTGTGTATGACTTTATATGTGACATATACACAGCATTAAGGTCTATTGCATTACCGTGAACACATCCAGACATGTGCTGATAGGTAAAAACACCAGTACAGGCAAATAGACATGCCCACATCAAGACAACATCCACATAGAGTATGAGCAATGTCATCACTTTTTGATGATAACATCAAATCACCAGTAAGTGTCAAATGTGTGTGAGTTAAACATGTCAGTGGTGTTAGTGTCATATATATTTGCAAAGACATATTTGTAATCTTAATAAATGTGATACACATGTATGTTCAGCTGTACTTCTCTGTGAGTTACTGTGACCTGTCTCCATCATTATGTCTTCCAGGTATGCCGCGTGCCAGGCTGCCACCATACATCCGCCTGGAGGATGAGGTCTTCATTCCATACCTCCTTGGCAACCATGTAACACTCTTCAGCCATGTGCCACAGGATGCACAGCAGCATGATGCCCAGTGGGAGGAACTGTGCAGGAGGGTAAATATCTTGGTGAACAGAATCGCACCTATCAGCAGGTGCGCCAACACTGCACCAACATTATTAGATGGGTGCAACAGCGTGCAAATGCAATTGCCAGGGAACAAGGTGCAACAGGTGGGGGGGCACTCACCCAGCCCCCACTCACACATACCGAGGAGCTACTGACCAACCTGGGGACACCTGCAGAACTCCATCCACAAGCTTTAGCTGGTATTGTGGAGGTGGGTGTCTCACAACCACTGAGCCTGGAGATGCCTGGTAAGGCACTACTGCACATATAACACAACGATATTTCCTATAGTTACATGTGTTACTGTACAATATGTAATGTAACATCATATGCAAGGCATGTACGCACACATGCCACATACCATAGTTTGCTACTATATGTATGCACAGATGTGCATATTCCATAGCATAGTCTTTTGTACTGTCTTATGTGCTAACATGCACATTGCACCCTGTAGCTATCACACAGGTGTGGATAATGATCTTACTGCTGTGACACTCCTATTTAGGTACCTCTGGCATTTTGTAGCGACAGCAGCCTGTTGCAGGTGAGATTGTTATTATTTATCAGGCTCGATAATGCACAGATCATATTAATTGCATGCTATCTGCCATGTGGCAATTTAACACACGTACACATAATGTATGGTGGCCTTGTTAATATATACAGGTCAGATCTACAATGCATCACAGTGGTTACCCATGTGGAATAATTGAAGACTATATAAAAAACCTACACTAAACTTTACAAACTGTCATTGCCAGATGTGTGGACAGCTGTTAATACAATGGTGGAGGTGTGGCTCACTGTAGGGACATGTACTACAGATCAGCATTACACATGTGGGGAATACAAACAGTACTATACAGAGAGCATATGTGTGCACACACTAAATATTTTGGAGCTGGAGTATGACCAGCCCACAGGATTCACTCTTGTGGATTATACCCTTGCTATGAATGTCACACAATGTCATGTGCTATCTGACATGTCCATGACATTTAGTGGGCTGACTGCAACACTGCTTAACTATCCTGCAAAACATGATACCTCACATCCCAAACAAACCACCCTTTGTCTGCATAACCCTGTCCTCAGTAGAGCATATGACATCTATGGGTGTATGTCATATGGGACAACACTGACATGTGAAATAGCTGCCCATCACAACCACTGGACAAAACATGTTTACACATGGCCATGGAGGATGGCCAGAGACATGAGGCAACACACACAGTAGAAGTGATGTACATATGCGTACACCCTGTTGTACATTGGCCTGACACAGTACAACTATGGCCTTTGTGTAATGGTGATATTGCAGATGTGAAACACTAAACATCATACAGGCCTATGCACAGCTTGTGTAGGCATGACATCAAACCACCACATAACATGTCTTGAACATCATGAGTATGTCACAACATGAAAGCATTCACCTGTACAGTATCCAAATACATACATGTGTTGCACAACATACACATACAACCACATCAGGCCACAGATACAGTACATTCACCTTGCTGGTGTCAGACATCATTGTCATGCTTGCTCCTCATGTGTGTGAGGTACACAGATGGCATGTGGGACATGGAGTACTGCTAAGTTAGCCATGTCTGGGCATAGTTGCCAGGCATCAGCAATATGGTTGCAGATGTGCAGGGGTGTCATCTGTATACCCTTCAGTGACCTGCGTCACACATACCACAGTAGGGTTTAGTGTGTATACACCTCAGTGACGTGGGTCACATTCCACATTAGATATGTATTGTATCTGACACAGTCATGGCTATGAACTGTGTCTGTAACTCACACTGTATAGCAAAAGTGAAGCCACATGATGCCCTGCAATGGCTATGCACATCAGCTCAATGTGCAGTATGTCATTGTATATCTGTAGGGCGGACTGACAACATTGTGTCAGCTGAAGGTCCATGTTAGTATAACACATCCCTGCATTGGGACACCATTACCTCACTGTATATTTGAAATGACGCCATTGTGTTAAACATGTATCCATGTCATTCAACACGTCAGCAGAAAACATGTCATACTACATGTGACTGGCAAGGACATATGCCACACATCAGGCTGGTGTACTGTTAACCAGTGCTGATCTGTGGCACCATTGCAAAGTAGGGACAGCCATGTCAAACATGGGTGTACAGCCACATGCACATTGTCTGTAGATTCAGCTCAGGGCTAAGCAGAATAATGTAGAACAGACAGGGGAGATATGCAAGCTAGGGCTCAGGCAAACATAGTATTCACTCAACATTCCCTTCTGCTTATGTTCTTCTCACACATAGGGGCAGTGGCCAACACAAAGCATCAGTGGCAGATGTACAAAGGTCAGCGATGGCCTGTTAACATGTGGGGTATGTTGCACAAAACATGGCAGTGTGGTACAATGGTGCATAGTGCATGCATTGTGTTGCAGGTTTGGAGCATAACCTACTAACACAAATGGTGCAACACAGGGATGTATGCCAACTAGTACTATAATTGTGTAAGGTGCATGCCTTCTGCTATAACACATGCATGCTGTTGTGTGCTACTCAGGGATGTATGATAACTACCACTATAAATGTCTAAGCTGAATGCCTTCTGCCATATCACATGCATGTCGCATGCCATTGGGTGTCATAGCATGTGTCTGTGTCTGTCTGTGTCTGTCTGTCTGTGTCTGTGTACTGTGCTGTATAACTTGTAATGTACAGTTCTTGTCTGCCCCTCACAGGTGTTGATGTAGGTGCGTTGCCCTCCTGTGGTCCACCTGATGTTAGTGTCCCCATAGACTCTAGCAGTGATGATGAAAGTATGATTGAGGCACAGGCAGGGTTGTCAGGGTCTGAAACTGTGCCATTGGTTGCCATTCCACCTGCATTCCCCTCATTCCCACACATAGATCTCATGCCTACACATACCCCATCGCCAGTGGCCATAGAGCAAGGACAGTTGGCAGGTGGTTGCATGGAACAGGAAAGTGTGGAGACTATGGCAGGTGTGCCTGCACACCATGATCCCAGCCAACTGACTGGTGATGTCCCACACAGGCATGTGCCCAGTGCTGCTCATAGGAGGACCTCTGGCCAACATGCCCCTGCAAGACATAGCACATCAGCTGGTGTCACCAGATGCATGTTTCAGACTGTAATAGAGGCACAGCTACGTGCTGATTGGCACAACAGAGAAGGTCTGAGGCTTCAGAGGGCTGCTGTCCATTCTTTAACTGACAACATCCAAGCAAGTGCAAATGCTCACCCTCATCTTGCAGATGTTTTGGATAGATGATTGGGTGACATGGTGGGAGTCCTTGGCCATGGCATGTCAATCCTCGAGTGTGGAATGTCTGTGCTGGAACATCTGGTGGGAGTGAGGCATCGGACACATGGACATAGGCCAGCTACATCACCTGTTGAAGGTCTATGTGAACATGTTACTTCACGTGCCGGCTCCCATAGTGGGGCTAGCAGCAGCAGTGCAGCTGGTGCTGTGCTGTCCACACCAGGACACAGCAGACCATGTGCACATGGTCCTGGATGTTCCCAACAGGGACACAGTTCCAGTGGACATGTGTCATCAGACAGTACCCAATCTGGACCTCTGCCTGGTAGTGCCCGTACAACTCCTGGCAGGCGCAGGTCAGGTGGCCATGCCCCGACACCATGAACTGTGAAACCTGCCCTGTACAGTCTGCAGCTGTCAATAATACCCCTGTGTAGGCCAGCCACATGCCAGACCTGTGTGCATACATACACGCACATACCAGAAACAAATGTAAGGCACCTCAACACACGCATGCATAACATCCACACACGTCCAATGAGATCAAAGGCCCTAACCCACACACATGATGTCATCCAATGGTGCAGACTAGGCCTCTGGCAAACATTATTACCCTGTGCATATGATGATGCCTGTGCCACATCCCTGTCATCCACACCATTGATGCAGGGACATGCTCATATGGTCTGATGCACAGGATGAACATACTAGGAAGACAATTGTAGATTACAGTTGTTGAGTGGTGTTGACAGGCAGCAAACATACCATGTACTATAGTTTTAGAATGCATTTTGCACTTTTGACAGTATGTATCATGTGTAACAACAGTAACTGCATGTTGATCTTGATGTTCTGCCTTCCTCTTTCAGGTGTAATTGCATGTGCCAGGGGATGTCAGTGTTTGCGGTTAGTGTCCCATATGTAAATGTAGACTACACACAAGTCTGTATGGCAATACCTGCATGCACTTTGTAGCTTCCACATCACAGTTATAATCTCCCAAGTTTCAAACATGTTTACTGATCTAATGATCCAAGAGTATGATAGCTGTGTAGTCAGCTACTGTAGCCAGTGCAGTCACATCCATAGTGGGTGACATCACAGGTATAGTTACCTGGAGTGGGGAGGAGGTAAAAGAGTGGTGTAGCAGATGACAAGGGTAAAGGCCAGTGGAAAAGGTGGCTTCTCATTGGGAAGCAGTAATACCCACTCTCATGACAGGGTGCATGCACACAAGCAGGGATTCACAGACACAATAACACACCCACACACTCAGGGATTCACAGGCACAGTAGCACACACAGTTGCCAGTGTTGGGATGAGAATCCCTGCCTATGTGCAAATCATCATTATAGTACTACACAAGTACAAGATGCGCCACAGAGATTACACAGGTACAGGTAGTCTGAATGGCCTATGATCGAGGACATCAACAGGGATACTAGTTTGCGGTGAGTGTATGTGGGGAGCGGGTTTCATAAGTAGGCTATGTAGCAACAAACCTCACCCCAGGGCATGCATGTTTACAGGCAGTTAGAATGCCCTTCTAAGATTGATGACATCAACAGGGATACTAGATTGCATTGAGTGGATGGGGGGAGAAGGACTTATCATTTCACTATGGTAAAATACAGCCTCACTCCAGGGACCGGACAGCCATACATACATACACACACACACACACACACACACACACACACACACACACACACACACACACACACACACACACACACACACTGCAGCATTCACAAAGATATACACCTATGTCACACACATACAGACACTTGACATGTGTGTGATTCAAACACCTGCCTATGTTTTGCTTTCTACACTTCACTTTGTACAGATGTCTACAACAGTGTACAGAAGAGTGAAAAACATGTGGGATGTATTCCCCACCATACGTGACATATATGGACACACACCCACACATGCCAGTACTATCAATCAAACACCTGCCTATCTCACGATAGGTATTACAGAGCTACAGCACTATCGCACATGCTACAAAGTGTACTGACTATTTCCTTTCTTAACTATGTTGATATATGCACAATATATGCACAGGGGTGGTGTTACTGTTCCAGGTGTCAAGAGGTTTGCCTTCAGTGTCACCCTTACTGCATTCTACATTGTGTGTCCTCCCCTTCATTTGACAAAACCATAGCTTAGCAGTTACACAGGTTATTGTAGGAATGGTTGTAACACTCCTGTGAGCTGTCCACAGTAATCATTCATCTGCAAAGTAGCCCCACCACTTAGTAGTTATGTCCAAACATCTGTCCATACCTAAAGTACAGCTTACAGTACATTGAGCATATCACCATATGCAGTTGGCAATGTTGAGGCTACATTGCAACTGCATGATGTACTAAGACAGCAGTCACCTTCCAACATCAGCCACTGCACACGCATGGAATCTAAACACACATCAATACATGTACACATATGCAGTCTCCATCAGTAAGTTGACTAGCAGGTCAAGAGGCTATATTCCACACCTTCCCCACACCATGTGTGAAACCTAGCTGAGTATTACACCATAATGGATGTTGTATTCATGTACTGGTAGGGCACACAACCACCTTCACTGAGTAGCCAAGTGTACATTTATGCCAACAGCACATCAGCAAGACACATACACAGCACTATTCCATGTCATGATCCCATAAACTGTTAGTTGACAGTTCCACTGTGAAGCCAGGGCACTGTAATGCTCAACAGTGAGCACATCATATTTGCCACACACACATCATATTTGCCGCACACACCTCATGATTACTTGAAGAGTGCCAGCAATGTGCTCTGTTTGAGCTAGGCATTACACTTATTCAAGCATGTGTAAGGTCTGCGGCTTGTAAACATCTCACCCTAGCATGTTCTGGCTATTGTGGTAATAAGGTTAATGTCCAGACAGCACACAGCATGCATGGCTTGCAATTGTTGACATGAGGTACATGTAGAAGCTGTGGACACATATGGCTGTACATGTCATGGACATATCACCTGTAACTACTCAGGAACATACAGAGCATAGCTGTATTCCCCTGAGTCTGTCAATACAGGCTATGTGTGTAGGTTCTATGATCCTGTTATTTGGGTATGTTTGTAGGCATTGCATTAAGTGGACATGCCTAATGGCATACATGCCACATGGGTTGTTGCATGATATGATAGGTATCATGGGTGACCAGTAGAGAGGGAATATTACCTCTGTCAACATAGATATCAAACCATATGTACTCTTAGCATTCAGTAGCCATGGACCTTGGACCTATCTTCCATGTGCATGTGTGTAATGAATGTAGCCACCTGTATGTACAAAGGACAACAACAGAAATGGTATTCTCATTTATGTTGTATGAGTGTGGGATGTACATATCCAGGACAAGGACATCTAGGTCATATCCCACCATAAGGGTGTTGTTTACTGGTGTACAGCAACAGTCAACTGTGTTAATGCTGACGACATCTGAGGGACCATGGTATGTGTACAACTGACCTGGTTACAACCAGTGGTATTATTGCATTGCATAACACATTATGCAACTGTGTCAGTACATGGGTACTTTGCACAGTTGATGTAGGGCTAGGTATAGTCCACCAGTTGAAGGTTATTTGGTTTTCTACCATACTATTTCATACCACATGTATGGATGTGTGTTGGTAGTCTGAGGACATGGTGGTGGATGTATATGAGGATACTACATAGAATGCAGCTTTTGCCACTGTCACCTGTACCTGACACATCTGTGATGAATTATGTCAGAGTAGTGGTCTTTACTTGTGAGTAACCTTTATGAATATGTGGACACCACCACCTGGAGTGGTCCATACCAGTGTCATGGCCCACATGTCTGGATCTGAGTTATATGGTGGTAGTGCTATTGTGCACTACAGAGCCTTCACCAGGGGTTCTTCACTGCTCAGATGTCAGTATTCCCCATTGTAGGGTCTACATTGAGCAAATGAATTATGAAAGCCACACATCCAGCACTGGTTAGCATAAGCATCCAGTGCAATTATCTTGTAGGTGTCAGGGTGTTACCTCTGTGTTTAGAACTTGTGTCTTGGAATGCCGCTATATGGGTAAATGTGACCTAGGCATTATCCACACTCTCTTGAATTATGGATGCATGTGCTCTGTGACAAAGGCATGTCTTCTTTCAGTCATGACATCCCGGAATGACAGACACTGGATAACATCATGATTACAGCAGGACATTGGCTCATTGTTTTGGTCAAGCAGTTGCCACTCATACCATGACATCATTGTGAGTGGCAGTATTCTTCTTGGTATCACATGCTGCATCTAAGGTGACAGACAACAGCAGATGTTGTATAGATGACCAATGCCAGATATGCTTAATGCAGCAGTCCTGCTAATAATGTCAACTACTAACACAGCCGGGAGAGGTCATCGTGACACCTGCACCTCAGTACCATTAGACAATGAGGCTCACATAATATGCTTGCACATGCCACTGTTCTGTATAATGCCACTGTCCACAATCTGATATCAATGTATGCCTGTCAGGGCAGCAATTTGTGTGACACATGCTGTGGTTAGCATCCACCTGTGTGTCCCAGTTAACCTAGTGTCTGTCACTTCCACACATGCATGATTGTGTATATTTCACATATATATGGCAGTACTTCATGTACATGTATGCTTGTGCATCACACAGCACAGATGCAGATATATAATTTACAGGTCCCAAACAGGTATCTGGTAGTAAATCAGTATGATGTACATATATACTGACAGTTAAGATGTACATAGCTGTAAACCTGTGTGTTTACAATAGGAGTCCATTACAACGTGTTCTGTACATCTAAGTGTATGAGCATGCACACTGTGACCTTCTGTGGTTAGAATCATAGTGCATCCCAAACAGCCCTGTGCTACTAAGTGTATGAGCGTACCCACTGCCACCTTATGTAATTTGAGTCAGTGCATCCAAACAAGCCCTTTGTTTCTAAGTTTATGAGCATGCCCAGTATAACCTTGTGTAGTTGTAGTCATAGGGCATCCCAAACGACCCTGTGCTACTAAGTGTATGAGCATGCCCACTGTGACCTTGTATAATTGGAGTCAATGCATCCAAACAAGTCCTGTGATTCTATGTGTATGAGCATGACCACTGTAACCCTGTATAGTGATAGTAGTTGTCCATGCCACAGATGGGCATACTCCAGTTCAGGGCTTGTTGTGTTACAACTATACCTCTCAGGCCTACCCGTGTTTTATCTGCAGATGATGTGTCTAGTTTGTGCATACAGGTTGTAATGGACTCCTACGTTAAACACACAGGTTTACAGCTATGTACATCTTAACTGTCAGTATCCCTGTTGATGTCCTCAATCTTAGAAGGGCATTCTGACTGCCTTGAAATGTGTAATCTCTGTGTTGCATTTCGTAACCATGTGGTACTGTAATTGTGATCTGTAGATGGGCAGGAGTTCTGATTCCCACCACTGGCAATTGTGTGTGTGTGTGTGTGTGTGTGTGTGTGTGTGTGTGTGTGTGTGTGTGTGTGTGTCAGCAAATGGCTGAGTGTGGTTGTGTGTGTGTATTTGTGTCTGCAACCTGTCATGACAGCGGGTTTTACCACTTTCCAAAGAGAAACCACCTTTTGCACTGACCTTTTTCCTTGTCATCTGCTAAACCACCCTTTTCCCCCTCCCCACAAGTAATCAGTCCTGTGATGTCACCCAGCTCAGAAGCAGACTCAGAGTAAGTGTAATTGTATGGGTTCTGTGGCACATACCCCAAATGCATACCACTCTACTAGTTATCTTTACATAGGCAAGGCTTGTAAGCACAGTACTGGTAAGTGTGTGCGTTTGTGTGTGTGTGACTACCCTGTAGTCAAGCATGCACATTTGTTATGTCTTTTAACGTGCTGAACACCATGGTAGTCATCTGTGGTGAGTGGAGTCTACAAATTATCACATAGTTAGGAATAGAAAAGAATAGACAGTCAAGAACAACTACTGTTGGGTATGTTATTTTCCGGTGCCACTGTCGAGCACTGTCACAGATGTGGTCCCCGAGATGTATGTCCATACACATAATTCCCTGAGCCAGACTCCACAATCCCCAGGGTACATTTCCTTAGCCATCATTCCCCACCCCAAACTCCACATACACAACAACCATCCCTTCTCTGGTGAACTGATTAAAATTTAAACAAGAGTTGCCTCTGTTTTGTGTACACGTCAAATCCTTTGGAACCTTTCTGTGTCACAAAGGGTGTTCAGACATGTTTATATATATATGGCTATAGCTGAATCTGTGTATATGCATATATATATATATATATATATATATATATATATATATATATATATATATATATATGTGTGTGTGTGTGTGTATACACATCCCGTAAGTACATATATGTATTTAGTTATAACATTTGTACATATGTAGACTTGTCTTTGTTGTTTCACAGAGTACAGTACATTCAAAGATACTGTACATATGTACACAAAGTGACTGTCCCATTTGTTTTCAGTACTGTGGAATACCTGTAGTAAAATGTGCATTATAAAAACCATGAAGCATGTATACAACCCAGATGGCTTAGTGGTATGTCTGGTGACCTTGGTGTGCATGGTCCAGGCTTCAAGACCTGTAAGGGTTGTTGATAATGTCATTTAGGACTGAATAAGACACTTTTTAGCAGGTGTAAATGTGTTTTTTTGACCGTAAGCAGTGGGTACACACAGGTAAAAGAGATGTACAACTTGCAGTACATTTGAAATGCCATTCTTTAGCAATCCTGCTGATGTCACCCACATAGACATACACCTCTGGGACTGCTGTAACCCAATAATCTCTGTAGTGCATCCTATAACTGTGTAATGCTGTAGTGCAATAAACTAGTTTGGTAAGTGCTCTAATCCCATACTTGCCAACTGTGTGTGTCTGCCTGAGAAGGGAACAATGCTTTTTAGAGTATGCACACTCCTTACAATTCACATACTCAACTTTAGTAAGGGTGCTGATGTCACCCACCTAGAAATACACCTCTGGGACTACAGTAACCCAATAATTTTTGCAGCGCATCCTGTGACTGCGTAATGCTGTAGTGTGATAAACTAGTTTGGTAGGTGTTCTAATCCCAGATTTACCAACTGTGTGTATGTGTGTGTGTGTGTGTGTGTCTGTCTGCCTGAGAAGGAAACAATGCTTTTTAGAGTATGTACACTCCTTACAATTCACATACTCAACTTTGGCAAGGGTGCTGATGTCATCCACCTAGAAATACACCTCTGGGAGTGCTGTAACCCTGTAATTTCTGTAGTGGGTCCTGTGACTGCGTAATGCTGTAGTGTGATAAACTAGTTTGGTAGGTATTCTAATCCCAGACTTGCCAACTGTGTGTGTGTGTGTGTGTGTGTGTGTGTGTGTGTGTGTGTGTGTGTGTGTGTGTGTGTGTGTGTGTGTGTTTGTCTTTCTGCCCGAGAAGGGAACAATGCTTTTTAGAGTACGCACACTCCTTACAATTCACATACTTAACTTTGGCAAGGGTGCTGATGTCACCCACCTAGAAATACACCTCTGGGACTACCGTAACCCAGTCATTTCTGTAGTGTGTCCTGTAACTGTGTAATGCTGTGTGTGATATGTGTCTGTCTGCCTGAGAAGGGAACAATGCTTTTTAGAGTATGCACACTCCTTACAATTCACATACTCAACTTTGGCAAGGGTGCAGATGTCGCCCACCTAGAAATACACCTCTGGAACTGCTGTAATCCAGTAATCTCTGTAGCATGTCTGGTAACTGCATACTGCTGGAGTGTGATTTAGAACTGTGGTAGGGTTCCATCCACAACCATGGCAGTTATGTGTTTTCTGTTTGTTTCAATGTCTGTGTAGGGAACAATGCATTATCGCCTACTCACTCACAGGACATTTACAATGCCCTACATTGGTGATCCTGCTGATGTCATTCCTTGTCAAATACACCCCTGGGGAATGAGTTCCCTAGTAATCCTTGTGATGTGTCTTATAACATCTCCATGCAGTAGTGCAATATAGATCTTAGTCAAGGGTTCTATAGCCACACATGTCACTTGTGGATGTGTTGTGTGTCCCTCACTGTCTGTTTTGTGACCAATGCATTTTGGGCTACTCACTTGCAGGAAATTCAAATTGCCCTACTTTGGTAACCCTGCTGATGTCATTCCTTGTGAAATACACCTTTGGGGAGGGGGTAGCCCAGTAATCTCCGTAGCGCATGCTATAAATGTGTAATGCTGTAGTGTGATAAACTAGGGAGGTAGGAGTTCTATTCCAAGACATGGCAGGTGTGTTAGTGTGTGTGTTTGACAGTCAGAATCTGTATGGAGGTTGCTGTGCATGTCTAACCACTGGACATGTTGAGGAGTCTTTTTTTGTAGTTTTCCTATATGTTGGCCATATTATACGTCACAATGTCCACTTCACGAGGATTACAAATTTCAATCAGCCAAGAGACTGTATTGGCAAGCCATACCCCTACATCTGGCAAAAGGCCTGGTGAACAAAGAAAGCACCCTACTATTACCCAGAATACGGTTTGAACCCATGTGTTATACACAAACACACTTGCCTAGAAAATCCCGCTATGTTGCTATTACCCTGCAATTGTTGACAGATAGTAGACATGGTGTGAATGCAGTGGGCTGCAGAGGGCATGACACCCTGTCCACCAGTACAATAGGCACATAATTGCGGATAATGCGCCTTCACTATGTTCCCCACTGGATGCCTGCAACATATGTGGTGCCATCAAATGTAATCCACAAACGACATACAATGCCTTACACACATGCCCTATATGAACAGATGCCACTGACACCAGAGAATACCTGTATCATGCTATCAATGCAGGTGCATGGTCAACCTGCTGTCTGTTAGCAGGTCCTGCCACACCAGGCCAGGATTGGCACATCTGATGATAAAAGTCTGTGTACACAACATGTGCCAGGCAAACCAGGTATACTTAAACATGTCACTGTACATTAATGTGGGATGTGCACATCCCAGGCAATATCCATGTCAATGACTATCAAACACAGACATGGCATGCATTGTAAAACAATGACCACACACAATGGTAGCCAGGATGACAGGACAGTTAATACAATACCCATCTGTGTGGGACTTTGCAGACAGTACACCCCTGAACCACACTGTAGACCATTATCAGGTGGCCTGATGCCAAGGATTACCACTCACCCAGCGGTGTACAGCCATCTTGCACAGCCAACCACTACACACCCATGAAGCAATGCACACATGCATGTCAGTACTGGCACCTTGTGTCTGCGTGTGGGGTATGATGTTCCCAACCACAGTCACACCCAGTATAACTCCCATTGGCATACTGACTGATGTCAGACACACTCACATGCCCTAGCCCATAGAACCTCAGGATAACCCCATGTGGAGCATGTAATACCTGTGCATTACTGTAGTTTGGCAAACTAAGTAGTTAGAAAGTGTATTTGTCAGCCTGCCAAAGTGTGCCAATGTGTCTGAGTCCCTTAGAGAGTGTGGTTGTGTTGACAAAGACATCTGTTCATGTGGACAGCCATGTGTGCTACACCTAATGTATGTCTACTATATCTCTGTTGCAGATGTCGCTCACCACCACACATATATGTTCTTACAGCACACCAACATATCAGCTATGTGGCACATGGAGTAACTGCATGCACTTGTAATGGCTAGTCAGTCAGGGGTTTGAACCCCTGTACTGGTAGGTGTGTGGCAGAGGATGCTTAGATTTTAGTCTCCCAGCCCTTCTCTGATGTACTTTGCCTCGGTCTGTCCCTCACACACAGTCTCTGGTGGATGTGGAGATGTACACCTGCTCAGTAGCAGCTTGTGTTTTGTAAGTGATGGTCATGATCAGGTGATGGCCTCTGCACCTATTGCAGTTCTCCTCTAGCTGATTGCATGTGGAACAGCTGTGGTGACATTCCCATAGCCAATTGCATGGAAACACAGTACAATATCTAGGAACATCATGTTGGTGTTTGCCCATGACAGTCACTGTGAGTGGAACCTGGATCTGGTGTTTGGTAAACAGCTTCACAGATGAAATCTGGATATTCATCAAATGACATACACAGTGGAAAATAGCCTAAGAATGGGAGGGTGATGTGCCAGACATGACTACAGCATGTAAGTGTAGCTATGCTTCATTCAGACTACTGCCAATTTAACAAGTTGTATTTGGTAATGTCTAATCTGCATGTTTTAATTACTAACAAGACAGTGTTCTGTTTGTGAGGAAACGCTCATCTGTAGGGTCATCTGTGGACTGGTCAGTGTGTGGATCCATTTGTTTTTTGTGTTACTCACAGAACACACATCTGTGAATTGCAGAAGCATAGTGTGAGGATTGCAGTCAGTACATGGTAACAGTGATGGGAGTTACTGCCATCGCATCCCTGATTGGACATACATCACATGAAACAGTGGTATGACAGTCACTGTCTGAGGTTATCACAGTGACATGCCAATAGTGGGCCACTGTTCATAGCTGCAGTCACAAGTCATCTACACTTTGGACAGATGTCATGCAGTATATATGCATGTGTTGTGTTCCCTCTGCAAATGTATGACATCTGTTGCCTTGGGTTGATGGTAATATCTATGCATGCTGTTATAAGTAATCCTGAATGCTGTTGACTATTACTAAGCCTTATCTGTGTTAAAACTGCCACACCATCGGCTGTATCAGATTGGAGGTCCCGGTGAAACCACCTGTCCCACTTCAGCTGGCCATGGCACCAGGCACCAGCACGTCTGGGGCCCAGCCTTGGACCTCCACCTCTGTTGGCTCTGCACCACCTTCTGTTGGAACTGCCAATGAGGATGGGGCCTGCCCCCCCTGGGATCAGGTCCAGACAGGAACTTGTCAGCCATAGTACAGTCCAGGCTGTGGTGCGTTGGGGGCTCATTAAGGGGTTTCAAGGCCAGCTACGCCAGCTCGAGGGCAGAGTGTCACATTTAGAGGGTGAGCCTGCCCCTCCTAGACAGCCCCCAGCACAGCCACCTTTGTGGCTGTGATGGTGCAGTGGTGGCTGCCCATAGGTGGGGACCTCTGTCCCACTGTTTCCATTTGGGAGCTCATGGCCTTGTGACTGCCAAACACCCCTTCCTGTTCAAGGTGTATACCCCCACATGTGTCATATACTGCCCTGTATGCTGTCTTGTCTGTCATCCTACCCAACCTATCCTCCATGAGCATACCTACTCTCCTTCCCCAGCATCCCACTCTCACCTTACAAAAACAGAAACAAAAGGCCAATCTGTTCCCAGAACAACATTTGCCCCATACATAGCTGTCCATTTCACATGTTGTCCACTGGACACATGTAACCTTTGTAACTTGCATCACAACATACTACTGTTGTACTCCCCCCTCTGTCAGGCACATGATCCTGGTCTGCACATGACTCCTACAGGTTCCCAGTACACATGATGCAGATGACTCCATTGTACACATGACACTACCGGTCCCTCGATAGTTACCCCATTTAACTTTTTAATGATGATAATGCACACAGCACCTTGCAAGAGTACTGTTCCCACATAATGATTGGACAGGACTTGTTTTGTTACTGTAAATGAAATGATCAAAGTAATGTATTTAATGTTTGCGTGTATTAAAGACACATGTCTGTCTGAGGGAGTCTTGATATTACATAGGACAACACCACTACATAATAGAAGAGTTGCTGGTGTTTCCCTTTTCATTCTTTTTTACCGCTTTGTTGTAACATGGTATGCTCTTGATATATCTATATTTATATATATATATATATATATATATATATATATATCTATATATATATATATATATATATATATCTATGTATGTATATATATCTGGACATAAACACACACACATACATCTACATAATGGAATACATTTCCTGTACTGTTGAATGACTGTGCTGGATGCTATGTTTGTGATAACATCCGATGTCTGTATATTTGCTATGGCTTAGTGGTAAATTACATTGGCTGTGGTATGCAGGGTCTTGGTTTCGAGCCTTGCAGAGGCCGTTTGTTTTGTTGCTGGGCAGAACAAGGGCCACTGGATATGGAGTGATTAGGGCACTTTTAAGCAGTTGTGAGCAGGTGTGTGCGGGTTTGTGCGACGGTAAGCAGTGGTTACTTTTGATTACAGTTCCTTACACTCAGTCACCTTCTTGATTGCTTAACTTGTGTAGGCAGTGCTTACCCCTGTGCAAACAGGCTGTAACCCACTCACTGCTGCTTAAAATTGCTTGCTCCCACTTACCCCTGTGCTAATTTCTTTAAAAGAAAAGAAAAAAAGGGGTGATAGGAAAGTGGTGAAAAAGGGGCAAAAAGAGGGAAAGACAGTAGACAAGGTAGCTAGGGATGTGCAGGAAGGGTGTAGGGAAGGTCCATAGCTGTCCATTTCTTCTACAGCAATGGCTGTGCATATGCAATAAATTCGGCAGTACATTTGGACACTCACAACCCTGACAGAGTGGTGAAGACAACAATAGTATGTTGTGATGCTAATTAGAAATGTTTACATGTGTCCAGTGGACACATGTGCGAAATAGACAGCTATGTATGGGGCGTGCTTTTTTTGTGGGATCAGATTGCCCTTATTTTCTTTTACTTTTAGGTGAGAGTGTGATGTTGGGGAAGGAGAGTAGGTATGCTCAGGGGGGATAGGTTGGGTAAAATGACAGACAAGACAAACAAGATGCATACAGTGGCAGTATATGACACATGTAGGGGTGGATACCTTGGACGGGGAGGGGTGTTTGGAAGTCGCAAGCCCATGAGCCCACAAATGGATACAGTGGGACTGAGGTTGCCACCCATGGGCAGTCACCAATGCACCTTCACAGCCCAGAAGGTGACTGTGCTGTGCTGTGTAGGAGGGCAGGCTTACCCTCTAGTTGTGCCATTCAGCCCTCAAGCTGGCATAGGCAGTCTCAAATCTCCCTGTCAAGCTCCCTATGCACCATGGGCCGGACCGTACCATGGGTGACAGTTTCCTGTCCACTCATGCTCCCGGGCGGCCGAGCCCCATCCCCTGTGGTGGTTCCACCCAAAGGTGGTGCAGGGCCAATGGACAATGAGGTCTCAGGCTGGGCCCCAGATGTGCTGGTGTCCGGTGCCATAGCCAGCTGAGGTGAGACAGGTGGGACCGCTGGGACTGTCCTTCCCATACAAGCTATGTTGTAGCATGTTTAAGGCAGATATGGGTTAGTAATAGTCAACAGCATTCATGATTAGTTATAACAGCATGCATAGGTATTCCCATTATCCAGGGCACCAGATATAAAATAGTTGCAGAACAGGCAGAACACATGGATATATGGGTAAACACTGGCCATTACAACAACATACAGGTTTCATTGATGGCAACAAGACACCAATATGGGGGTATTTTAACATGGCACATGCATAGAAACAGATGTGAATATTTATAAACCAATAGGACATATGTCCCAACAAAGGTTAGGAGTGTAGACATACCAAATGACTTGTGTAAATCAGTTATTTTTGCACATATGGTAGGGGTGAGAGAGAGAGAGAGTTCAATTAACAACTAATAACTCCTTGTAGTTTGCACAACATTCATAGTCACTGCAGTGGTCTGTCCCTTACATGTATTATTACACTACCCAATGGCGTTATATTGTACAATGGTACGTTTGTAGATTAGTATGTACGGGACCTGTGTCTTACGTACAGGCTTGACAAGATGCAGGTGTAATGCAACATGTTTGGAGACTGCTGACTGCTGTCATACACTTTAGGTGAGATGCTGGGTGACAGATATGTTTGCATGTACATTCTCTGACTATATATAAGTCTGACTATCAGTTATATGTCATTTACAACTGCCTACATATCTTGGATCATCACACTAATTTGTCAGGGGAAAAGGGTAAAAGGCAGGTGATGTGGACCATTTATCAAGACATACTGGGCAGACTGGAACAGTTGAGGGGTATGAATATGCATACCACTTTCTATATGAGCATTCTAGCATAATCTGTACAGTTGTTAAGTGTATATATGCATACAGCTTTTTCTCTGAACATTCTAACAAACTGTGTGCAGTTGTGTGGAATGATTATGCATACAACTCACTGGCACTCCTGGGATCCAAAGCCCTGCTGTGCATGACAAAAACATTACAGTTAAGATCACTGTACACTATGCTATCAGGCAATTGTTGTGAGGCTTTGCAATGTATTTAGTTTGCACTTCCAACATTGTTATACAGCACTTCATACACATTTTATCTGCATACCACAGTGTGGGTAACACTGCTTACTACAACAGTACTATTTAATAACTGCAACAGTACAACAACATATGACTGCAGAGTAAACAGAAGCAATGCAGGGGTTACACCTTTATTCACAGCATATTACACAAATCTGTATACTGGTACAACACTTTCTGAGGCTTTTACATTTATTTGTTATGACAGTGCATGCAGGCTATTTACTAACCTGCCTTGCAATGCATCCTTTGCAGCCTAGCATCATAGGTTTGCTGGTTCGCAGTACGCTTATCTGCAGCTGTCAGAGAAGTACAGTGATATTTAGCCATACCTATCCATAGTATACACAAGCTAGGCAATTATTAACTGTGTAGTGGAAGGAGTACTTACTCAGTTCTGGGGCATTCTGCATCTGCCTTGCTTCCTGGATCCACTGTTCCAGGACATCCTCCCTCCACCGCTTCAGGTCTGCATGGTGGTGCCTGACCTGCTCACCAGTCCGGGTGATACCTGTGGCACTAGTGAGGTCACGGGCAAGACTGTCCCAGGCCTCCATTTTGTACTGCAAGCCCTGGTACTGGCCCTGCAGTAGTATCCTGTCATGGTGCTTTACCAGGAGCCATACCATGAATTTAGACTCCTGGATGCCCCAGCGCTACACTCTGAAGCGAGTGCCTTCTCCCACTCCAGCCATTCTGCCTGCAGGGGGATGCTACAACCAGTTATGAGCCATATTCCCGCTTCTTCGGTTTAAGTAGGGCTGGATTCCCACACTTTTCTGTAATTGGCCGGTTTAGAAAAGGCTAAGCTATGTCTTATTCATTACAGGTTATATATGTGTCTGGTATCCATCATTCATGTGTACATACACTGTATGGGGTCCTGGGGACCTTCATAACTTTATTACAGTGACACCTCAACTCTATGTTTACTGCAGTACTCCAATTCACATATATATGGTCTGTGGCAAGTTATAGAACATTACACTGTACATAGATTCAGTTCCCATGTTTGATTTGATTTCCCTGTGGTGAGGATTAGTTTGCTGATACCTCCTTTATATGTATTGCTATCATGGCATAGTGGTTAACTACTGTGACTGTGATGTGCAGGGTCCTGAGTTCTAGCCTTGCAGAGGCTGTTCATTTTGTTGCTGGCCAGAACACGAGCTGTTGGGTACAGAGTGATTAAGGCACTTTAAAGCAGTTGAGAGAGGGTGTGCGTGGGTTTGTGCGGAGCTAAGCAATACTAACCTCTGGTTACAGTTTCTTACACTCAGCCTCTGTATTGCTTCACCAGTGTGATACTCGCATACCGGCAGCCAAACAGGCTTACACGCGCTTGCTCCCACACTTACAAATGCACTGCATTTGGTGTTTGCATCTGACACTCACACCCCTGGATGGGGGTGAGGTCTACAATAATACATTGTGATGCCTATTACATCGGCTTACATGCCTAGAGTGGGGTGTTGTGGCCATGGGGTTGGGAGGGTGGCCTAATGGTTAAGGTGTTTGCCTTGCAAGCGCAAGGTGCACAGTTTGAGTCTCACAAAGGATAATTGGCTAGGCTTAAAATGGCTCGTGAGGGCAGTTAGCTTAGTACTAATCTATGAACCATGTGTTCATAGATGTTGTGTAGTGGGTTATGCAATGACACATATGGTCATACCGTACTTAGCCATTTAAACTGGACTGTGCTGCAGTGGGATGCATATCGGGAATGGCTGCCCATTAGGTGTAAGCATGCCGGTCGACTGTACGGAATCCGCGTCCTGTCCAGAGTTTGCTTCATACTATTGGTGTGTCCCTCTTACAATCTGCACCTGTCTGGCAAATACCTGGGAACTGACACCATTAAATACAGACAAGTAATTAGGTTTAGGACCCCACATCCTTCAGCAGAGTCATGCTAATGCATACCTATTATTCTATCAGCTTTCTAAGGTTGTAAGTGGAATATGTGCTTTCTGTCCCTATTTGTACCCCCAACGGTTTATGTTCTGTCCAGTGGTTTTCTTCTTAGGGGTTGAGAGGTATGGGTGTAAGCTCTGCCCATTTCGGAATGTTACTTACATCCCTGGGGCAGTCCTAATACAACTGCACCAGACAACACCTGCACGCCTAGGCCCATAATTGTATACCCATAGTTCCCCCACTTGCCCCTCCTCTATAGCACTCATCCTTACTGTGAGTGCGGGTGGGGTCTAACCACACCACTACATACTGCCCACTCTCCACGTGTCAGGACCCATGTCGTACATTGTGCCGACCCATGGGTTATCAGGCTTGCACAACCTACCGGTCTGTGTACGTCTACAGACTGGTTTGACGAATCATTACAAGGACTGACTCCGATGATCAGTAAGTTTTGGGGTGTCCCACAAGGGACATTGATGTCTTTGTTTCAAGATTAGACGTGGCAGGTCTCTCCCACTGGTAGTATCCTGCCTGTGGTCTGGGAAGCAGTAGTGTGTTTACTTGTATCGTGTGTTGTATGTTTCACCTGTCTAGGTGGGGGTGGTTAATGCTATGTGTTACACGTTTGTTGATTGGACCCCTCACCCCCATTTGCATGGCCTGTGAACATATGTAATTTGTAACTGCTGCATCATATCCTAGCTATATATATATATATATATATATATATATATATATATATATATATATATATATATATATATATATATATATATATATATATATATATATATATCTACATTGCTATATACAGATATATCTGTATATGAATGCATACATGTATATATTTATATATTGCTGTCTATGTATCTAACAACATATGGGTGTATGGGTGTCTGCATATGTATATATCTATATGTGGGTATGTATATGTATTCTGTCTCTGTATGTATACATTTGTACTACGGAGAGGGAGAGGTATATCTCCATGTCGCTATGGGTAGATATGCACACACATTCCTCTACATATATACATCTACATCTGGTTATTCCGTTCTCTGCCATGTAGATTAGACTTTGCTGCAGTGGGACTTGTAGCAGGTGTGGCTGCTCGTTGGGCGATGCCTCTGCCCAATGAACACTTTTGCTCACATCCCTGGGGCTGTCCGTATAGGCCCACATCAGACAACACCTGTACACCTAGACCCATAACTAGCTACCCATAGTTCCCCCATCCGCACCTCCTCTACCGCACCCATCCTTACTCTGGGTGAAGGTCGGATCTGAACACACCACTACATGCTTCCTACTCTCCACTTCACAGGACCCATGTCGTACGTTGT
Organism: Protopterus annectens; assembly: GCF_019279795.1. Lineage (NCBI taxonomy): Eukaryota > Metazoa > Chordata > Ceratodontiformes > Protopteridae > Protopterus > Protopterus annectens. Next base: position 130,857,393 of record NC_056729.1, read on the forward strand.
CTCTACCCATTGGTCATCAAGCTTTCCCACACTTGTATTCCGGGTATGTACACACCCCAGCAAGAATGATCGTCGTATCGGCTTCCTTTGGTTATATGTCAATTTTTGGGGCGTCCCACAAGGGACGCTTCTGTCTGTTCCAAGATTAGATTTCACAGGTGCACTCTGTCCCGCCCCACCCCCTGGTTGTGTCCTGCCTGTGGTCTGGGGAACAGTGGACTATTTACATTGTTTGTGGGTTTGTGTGTATGTTTCCTCTGTCCGGCTGGAGGGGGGGGTCATGCTACGTGTTACATGTTTCTTGTTTGGGGGCCCCTCGCTTCCATTGGCATAGCCTGTGAATATATGTCATTCTTGTGTGCTGATTCCTATCATAGCTGTATATCTGTGTATATCTACGCACACACACACATATGTATATATATATATATATATATATATATATATATATATATATATATATATATATAATCTATATATATCTATAAGGCAATGCATAACCCTGCGCAAATGCACTTAAAAATGCTTACTGGTGCTTATATATGCTTACTACTGCTTATTTATGCTTAAACCTGCTTACTAGTGCCTTATCCATTATGACACTGACACTTCGCTCCAGTTCACTTTTAATTGTTAAAAATACGAAAACAATAATAAAACAGCCACCAAGGACTAAACGTAGGTCTTCACTATTTTAATAAAGCACAGAACCAAATAACTAAGCGCTTTCACCAGGCATAAACCACTGGCCAGCGGTTTATGCCTGGTTAAACCGCTTAGTTATTTGGTTCTGTGTTTTATTAAAATAGTGAAGACCTACGTTTAGTCCTTGGTGGCTGTTTTATTATTTATTCTTATTTTAAGTGTTGAGTGGTGGTTTATCCGTTTGGATTTCTTTGTTTTATTCACTTTTAATTGTTTTTATGCAGGTTATACAGAAGAGAGATGTAAAAATATGTTCATATACAGATTACCAATGGAAAATGGTATGTGCTGCAGTGGGATTTGAAACGGGAATGTCTGTTCCTTAGGCGGATGCTCTAACCACTACACTATTGCTGTGCTGCTTCATTTGCATATACACCCATATACCCATGGATCCTAGTTCCGCAAACACCCACCCCAACACTACACTGACACAGAAGTCATCCATTCTCCAGTTGGATACACGGTGTATCCACACCACTACACATTGGCCACTCCCTACTCCTGTAGACCCATCCTGTGGGTTGACTCACTCCACGTATCCTCAGACACCCCAAAAGTTTAGTCCACACACATTGGTGAAATGAGTGACCAATAGGACACTATTCACAATTTTTGGGTTGTCCCACCTGGGACACACGTCTTTATTTCAAGATTAGACTCTATACTTCATTACATCATTACTTCCGTTAACATGACACTACAATAAATTAATAACTATGACTATGTGGTAACGCACATGTTACACATGAGAGCTAATAATGTACGTGTTCGGTGAAATTATATTACAAATAGGACCGGTTTAGTGATTAGCGTTGCCGTAGCAGGCAGATCACAGAAATGAGAAAGTCCTCACATTTGATTTTTTGAGAACAGCACTGACTTCGGACAATGTACACACTTCTGCATGTTTGCAGATTCGTCCCTTCCCTCTTATGCACAACCTATTATTCTATCTACTGTCAAGGTTTGTAGGGGCACTTTCATGTTATGTCTGCAAAAGGAATGAATGTGTTACAGGGAATGTACTTCTACATATAGATGCATGCATGTGTGTATGCATATATACTTATAACGACCTCACTGACCTCCACGGCGCAGTCCAGTTAGAACCAGGCCATCCAACTGTGACACGTCTGGATCCATAATTTCATACCCATGGTTCCTCCACCCCACCTGAGTTTGACATACATGCAAACCATCCATTCTTCAGTTGCTATCACAGCCATGACACACCTCCACACATTGCCCTCTCCCCAGCGTTAGGGACCCTACACGTATGTTGTCCCAACCCATGTATAATCAGACTCTCCCACCATTTTGTCCTTGAACATACCTGGCCTTGCTTGTGTAATGGTTGGAAGTTCACTCCGCCTAGCAATTTTTGGGTAGTCCCACCAGGGACTACCCTGTGATTGTTTGTAAAGTAGACTTAGCAGATCGACAATTTTGCTCCCACTGGTAGTGTTCTGCCCGTGGTGTGGGTAGCAGTGATTTGCTCACCCCTGCCCAGCTTGATATGACATATACTGACAGCACTAAATAATTCTGGGGTTGCTGTTGATTCCCTTCTCATTCTTTTTGTATGCTTTATTGTCACAGGATTTATTCTTCATATATATATATATATATATATATATATATATATATATATATATAAATGTATTTTATATATATCTGTACATACACATGCACACACATCTACATAATTATATACATTTCCTATGCTGTTGCATGACTGTGCTGGATGATGTTTGTGATAACATCAGATTTATGTATATCTGCTATGGCTCAGTGGTAAATCACATTAGCTGTGTGTGCAGGGCCCTGGGTTTGCCTTTGCAGAGGCCATTTATTTTGTTGCTGCCAGAACAAGGGCTATTGGATACAGAGTGATTAAAGCACTTTTAAGCAGTTGTGAGTGGGTGTGTGCATGTTTGCACGATGGTAGACTGTGCTAACTTCCAATTACAGTTTGTTAAATTCGGTTAGCTTCTACTATGCTTAATGTGTGTGGGCACTGCTTACACCTGCGCAAATGCACTTAGACTTGCTTACCGGTACTTATATATGTTTACTACTGCTTATTTGTGCTTACACCTGCTTACTGGTGCCTTTTTCATTATGACACTAACACTTTGATTGAATTAACATTAGTTAAACATTTCATGCAGTACTGCAGTTCACATTTACATGTTATTATGTAGGTTATACACCAGAAGGATGTATAAATAATATCATATACACATTCCACATGGAAAATGATAGGTGCTATAGTGGGACTTGAATCGTGCATGCCTGTTCGTTAGGCGGATGCTCTAATCACTACACTATTGACATTAATGTTGATTCCGCATGTTCTTTTCTATTTGGATGATTTTGATGGGCCAGCAACATGCAAACACGCTGCACTTACACTTTCGATAATGAAGCAATACAAATGTAAAATAGGGACACAGGGGAACCTAATTGTGATAGTTCTAGGGACGGGGCTCAACATTCCACTACGTGCTTGTGTGTTTACTACTTTGAGTTTATTTCAGTGTTCCTGTACACTCTTGTATGCTTAGCATACATTTCAGTATTCATGGACACTGACTTAATTGCTTACTATTAGAGGCGGACTCTAATAGTAAGCATAGTAGGTTGTGCAACTGTGGGTGCATGTTTACGCCTCCATAGAGCACTTAAACATGCCCCCTGCACTCACACATGTTTCCTGTGCACGTCGAGGGTGCGGTGGCGCACCCTCATAAATATTCATGTGGCGCTGCTGCACCATATGTAAGGAAGACGCTCGGCACAAAGCTAAAACCATCCTTGCGCCGAGCTTCATGAATCCCAGGGTTTGTCTTTTAACAAATTAAGCAGCCAGTGAGGACAGTTAGGGAGAAAAGTATTGTACAGTTGGTGAAATTTGCCTGCATCTGGATCCACTGGATGGAACTCTGGGGGTAGATGTGTACAGAAGCAGCAGCAGCAGCTGAGATGACTGAAAGAGTAATGGAAGGAATCCGAAGCTCCAGAGGCTGAGTTCTTGTACCAGTGGTGCTTGGTTATTATTATTATTATTATTATTATTATTATTATTATGAAACAATACCTAAGGTGTAGATACTTGAAAATTTTATTTTTTTTCAGTATATTTATTATTTATTTATGTATTTTATTTATTTGTTTATTTGACATTTGCTGACCATGAAAGTCTGACTGAGCTAGTGCCCTTTTACAGAGGAGGCCCGGGGAGAAAAGCTCCACAAAAAACAAACAATTACATAGTATTAATTCATAAACTCACAAACAAACAAAAATGAATAATTATAATTTATGTAGTTCATAGAAAGAAAAAAAAAAAAAATATATATATATATATATATATATATATATATATATACCAACTGTCAGGGCAGTAATTCATACAATTGATCTATACAGAAAAGGGGAGGCATTCACAAGCATAATGAAAAAATGCATAGAGATTAAATTCACAAAAGCATGGAAGCATATGGAATAGGAGATCAGATTAGGTTTAATAGCTCACAGTCAAGTAAGTAAGTATGTGTAAAAGTTATGAGAAGAAGTTAGAGGTAGTTATGTTTTGACAAGACTGGTAGGATGAAAGACAGCATAGCGCTGTGTCTAGGTTTAGAAGTTAGAGAACTATAGTAAGAGTTTGTAGCTATGTCAATAGTGAGAGTATTATTCAGAGTACTAAAGAGGGTATGGTAGCTATATGACTAGCTATGTGAGTAATGAGAGCATCATTCAGAGTAATAATTAGGGTATGGTAGCTATGTTAGTAGCTATGTGAATGAGTACTAAGGAGAGTATGGTAGCTATGTGACTAGCTATGTGAATAATGATAGCATTATTCAGAGTAATAAGGAGGGTATGGCAGCTATGTCAGTAGCTATGTGAATGAGTACTAAAGAGAGTATGGTAGCTATGTGACTAGCTGTGTGAATAATGATAGCATTATTCAGAGTAATAAGGAGGGTATGGTAGCTATGTGAGTAGCTATGTGAATAATGAGAGCATTATTCAGAGTAATAAGGAGGGTATGGTAGCTATGTGAGTAGCTATGTGAATAATGATAGCATTATTCAGAGTAATAATGAGGGTATGGTAGCTGTGTCAGTAGCTATGTGAATGAGTACTAAGGAGAGTATGGTAGCTATGTGACTAGCTGTGTGAATAATGATAGCATTATTCAGAGTAATAAGGAGGGTATGGTAGCTATGTGAGTAGCTATGTGAATAATGAGAGCATTATTCAGAGTAATAAGGAGGGTATGGTAGCTATGTGAGTAGCTATGTGAATAATGATAGCATTATTCAGAGTAATAATGAGGGTATGGTAGCTGTGTCAGTAGCTATGTGAATGAGTACTAAGGAGAGTATGGTAGCTATGTGGCTAGCTATGTGAATAATGAGAGCATTATTCAGAGTACTAAAGAGGGTATGGTAGCTATGTGACTAGCTATGTGAGTAATGAGAGTATCATTCAGAGTAATAACGAGGGTATGGTAGCTATGTCAGTAGCTATGTGAATAATGAGAGAAATGGGAGTATTATTCAGAGTATATTTATAATATCTAATTAACTACATGTGGCAAATTTCAGTTAATTCTTGTTCACTCCAGTATCCTTTGATGCCTGGACCTCTTTCGCTTCATGTATTTGTATTTACCTTTAATCAATGTATAGTGCAGTTTAGGTAATACAGAGCCTTGTATAGTGACAGTAGATAAGAGTAGCTTGGTTCAGGTAGATAGCACACCTACCACATAAGCAGCACATCAACCGTATCAATGCCTTACCTTTTCCCACTATCACTGCTTTATTTGTCCTATACATTATTAAAAGCCTACGCTGTTTTAGACTCTTTTATTTCCTCAGAAAGATTGCTTCAATCACCCATCACCCTTTCATCAAAAAGCATTTTTTTCACGTTTTCTTTTCTTGCCATGCATCAGCAGTCTGGCTTTGGTCTAGAAAATATTTATTTATTTAAGATTGGTTATGCAGTTTAACCCCACTGAGTCAAGAACATTAAGATTTTCAACATGAATACTGAAATTGTTACCTAATTATTGTAACAGTTAAACGTGATTAATATCTGTGTCAAATTACCAATATCTATAGCTAAATCTGAGACTGATCTTAAATGTATGTATAACATGCAAACCATTTACCATCTGCTTCTGAAAACTGAAATAGCTGTACATCCTCATCACCCACTTCCTAAATATAATAGAAGATGAAGTAATTAGTACCGTCTGTGGCATAATTGAATATTTAGGAAACAGAATGAATAAGCCATCTTTAGTTTCATGGTACATCACAGCACTGACATTTGAAAATGGTGGCAGTAATTTCATGCAGAATGCCTCATTACACCTGTCATTTCAAACATTGTTCTAGTAAATGCACTTGAACAGTTGAAAAAAAATCAGAATTAGTTTATTGGATGAAAAGTTACTGTGAAAACAGAGATGTTCATAAATAGTTGCAAATGTCACAACAGTTGCATTGTTGGACTACAACAACGCATTCTATCAATGATTTGAACAATAGTTAATGAACCAAAAATCCCATTTAAGCCTGCCAGTCACTGAATAAAATGCATGATTAATTAACTGATATTGCATATTTCTGGTTAGGCAGTTAGCTCACAGGAATAAGGATATAAGCTGCTAGCAAACTGCTTCCTGCAGTCCACGGTTTGATTCCTGTAGCCTTCTTTTGCTTTTTGCTTATTCTGAGCAAGTCCCTTAATCAGATGATAGTCTAGGTAAGTGGGCTAGGCTCCTCAGTGGTGTCTTTAATCACATGGCTAGTAGCTTCTTATGAATCAACTAGTTCTCAAAAGAACAGCCTTATAAATTGCATGCAGTCTCAAATTCAGTAGGTATTCTGACCCTATTGCCCCTTCAAAAAGGCATTTATAGTTATCCACGTTCTTCTCACTGAAATAATATTTTTTTGTATCTCCCTAAGCCCTGCACCTTTCATCCTCAAATTGTGCATGCTTGTAGTGTCTCATGCACTTAACAAATTCCAGTGACACTGAAATGTTTCTTTCCTGATATCCTTTGCATTTTTACTTAGGACTGCACATGGTAGGCTTCTTTGGCTTCTTTTTATATGGCTTCTGATGTGAGCATCATGTGCCATTATTGTTTCCCTCACATGAATTCATTCTGTGTTTTCTATCGCTCTTTTTGATCGGATTCCCTTTGAATGCATACTGCTTAACTCATTCACTCCAATGGAGCTCTGGAAGTTTGAAGTATAGCTGTCAATGTTCAGTGTCTAAGCCTTTTCACAGAATCAAATTATTTCCTCACATTTCAAACAAATGTTCATATCTCTGGAATCATAAGGCTTACAAAAGTAGTATGAATGGCAAACTCTTCAGCACAAACTATTTTTATAGTGGTAGTATTCTTTAGGTTCTACGTCTTAAACCAAATTTTTTAAGTCACAGTAAACACAGTAACTATTACAGTTGTAATATTTCGTAAACAACTTACATCTCAGCAACTACTAAAGTTACACACATGCTGTGAATAGCATTTTATTACTCTAGCTGAAAGCTTTCATATGAGGCTAATGTATGTGTGCAAATATCTGATTAATCTGTTTTTTAAAACACCTCAATCAACATCACACATCGCATAGTGACATGAGTACATATTTAATTATAAAAGAGAAAATAGACCATTACAATGATTTTTTTCTTTGCATACATTATACAAGTATGATATTTTTGTTAAACATTAGTCAGTTTAACTTTACATAGATTGCTCATGTCCTACAGCCCATGAAATATCACTCTTCCCAAACTGTGTGTATGTTACAGTTGGATTTGCTTTTGATTTGCATTTTCTAGTAATTGCTTTTTAAGCAGCTAACAACACTAAACTTAGTAGAGCCTTGGTGCGTCTACATAATTCATTTTTTATATCCCAGCTCAAAATAGTCATTTACTTATGTAAAAACAGGACCTGCCTTAGGTCATCTAGTGCCCTAGGCAAAAGGGCTCCACAGTGCCCCCCCCCACATCACCTAATGCCCCCATCCTGGGCCTACCCACACCACCCAGATTACTTTTTTCTTCTTTTTTCTCACAGTTTGTCTTACATTTCAGTGTTTTTCTGCATTCTTTCAACATATTTTAAAGAAACCACTTCTTTACTACAAAAATAAATAAATAAATAAATATTGGAAAATTGCCCCTGCTAGAGTGGTGCCCTAGGTGGTCACCTAGTTGGCCTATGCCTAAGGCCAGCTATGGGTAAAAATAATTTGGTCCCCCAGCATTTTCTGTAAAGTACCCTGTAGGGAATTTCTAAAATTTATCAACTCATTACATTCCAAAAAAAAAAAACTGGTTCCCATGTAATCCTGTCTTTTCCATTATTACATCTCCAGCAAGGGCTCTCTACCATAGAAAAAAATAATAAAGTATGCTTGGGGTACAAAAATGCCTAACTACCTTCATGCAAAAATCCTAAACCTTCTAGATTTTTTGTATACAAATATTATGTTTCATTCTCATTTCCCAGCCTTTCTAACCTCTTCTGATTAATTCTTATATAGTGCATTATTTTATCCGTATATATCAGTGCTCTACCAAAGTTAAAAGAAAAGCTGTAACAGATTACTGCAACTTGTTGTAGCCAGGAGCAGAATTATTATTGCAGCTTAACTTTAATGGCCAGAATAATTAGGCCCAGGAAACTGAATATAGGGACTGAATATTATAGATATACTATAGCCTAGATACTGACCACAGGTTCACTAATCAGTAACAGTGTGGGCATGCTTCCCGACTTAAACCTGAGAGCTTCAGAAACACCCTCATGAACATCATCACAGAGATATGGGAAGCCAGGGCTTGAGAAAAAAATGTATATTCATTTCCATCTAGACTTTTGAATTATGTCTAATACAAAGAAAAGCTATATGGGCATTTAGAGGCTAAAACCCTGGCTATAAACTGGATTAGTTGTATTGTATTGCACTAGCCATATTCATCTTATACTGTATATTTGATCCATCTGAAAATATCATTCAGTAATATGTTAATACTGATGAATGCATTTGTTGCTTACCTTTCATTATAATTTCACAAAAAAAGAGAAAAAAAGTTCATATTATTTTAAGTAAAGGTCCGATGCTGAGACAGACTTATTTTTGTATATGTGTTGGGACAGGCGCCAACAGTGAAATCAAAATAAGGTGAAAATAATTTTATGATTTGTGCTGGAAAATAAGAAGGAAAAGTAAGTCCACTAGCATTGTTTTTTACCAGATCACTCATCCATCCTTAGTTTAGAGGAATATTCCTGTTTTAGGCCTGCACATGATGTACTTTCCCATTTTCAGGCTTCATTTATCCCTTCACCCAGTTTTCTGAATCCCCTCATCATGCATGATTTTTGAAGCTCTTTAGTATACAGAAAATCCACACTAAATGACCAACATACCAGTGGTACCAATACTTTCAAAAATAGGACATATGTCTTATATCTACCTTTTTTTAGAAGCAAAAAATAAATTATGTTGTTTGGTAGAGTTGTGCAACATCATTCCTTAAAGTCTACAGTTTTAAACTGTCTCACTGATAATGTGCTTGTATTTTTCCATCATTTTTGTCACTCTGTTTTTTTTAAACATATGCTCCTGAATAGTACCCCACATACTTACTGGAAGCAGGAAGAGTTATTTATTTGGTATTAAGATTTTATATTAATTAGATTTCCAGAGTTTTGGTTGGATATTTTTTCTTTTCAAGGGCCTATGTACCTATTTCAATGTCTGCAGGTGGAGAAATATGCTTCCTAAATCTTTGATGCATTTATGTACAATACAGTAAGAAATTCTCACATCAGAATCAGCCTCAACTAGCATAACTGCAAGTCTACAAACATAACAATGGGCTTGTGATAGTGAATTATTAATTTTGCGGTTTCCCAGAATAATTTAATAGTTATTGATATATTACAGGGCTGTGTGTGCTTTCTTTCCTTAATTTACTTATTGTATACAGCTTACAAAGTGATTATTTTAAAAGTTATTGTATTGGAATATAATGTGGATTTTAATGTTGCTGTGATAGTGTGGTTAATGGCAGCTTATGTTGCTTGACACCATGCTTTTCACTTCACTTAATCTTATAAGGTGTTTTAGTGTCGTGCAATTTGCAGGCATGGGGTGATCATTGAGGTTTGTGTAAGAATGCCTGTAACTCTAGGGCATGGGGCAATCATTGAGTTTTGTTAATATAAGAATGCCTGTAACTCTAAGGTGTAGGGTAATCACTGACTTTTGTTAATATAGGAATGCCTGTAACTCTAAAGTGTGGGGTAATCAATGAGTTTCGTTAATATAAGAATACCTGTAACTCTAAGGTGTAGGGTAAATCATTGAGTTTTTTTAATATAAGAATGCCTGTAACTCTAAGGCATGAGGTAATCAATGAGTTTCGTTAATATAAGAATGCTTGTAAGTCTACGTTGTGGTATAATCACTGAGTTTTGTTAATATAAGAATTCTTGTAAGTCTAAGTTGTGGTATAATCATTGAGTTTTGTCTTCTTTCTTCACTTTCCCTGCTGATAGTATTTTCCTTGTTCTGAATGATTGTGGCCTTAGGATCCACACTGTTATCAATTTCTTGACAGAGTTTCATCAGTTGATACTTTTTGTTTACTTGACTATAGCATTTATATGTATTTTTTTACTTTGCTTGCAGTTATGCAAGTTCATATGTCCAGATGGTCATAGGTGGTTACTAGGCTATTGACCCAAGAACTGTTTTAAGCCTATCCAAGCTTACCACAGATTTACCAAATTATTGTTAACAAGTTAATACCCCAAGGAATTTTATGAATAATGATATAGGCTTGTACACATCAAGCGTTTACAGTTTAGGGACATAGGTGCCAACCAGTGGTAAATTTGTGATTTCTCAGCCATTAGTTCATGTTGTATTTGAATGGGGTTTATGATGAGCTTTGCTTCATGTAGATTGGAAGTCTGCTCCAGAAAGGGGGTAATCTTTGAGACACATAACTATCCTGACAACATGTCCAATTTATGCTGCAGATGAGGTTTATGTCCTTAGAAAGGATATTTCTGGTGCTATTTGTTTTGCAGACCTGCAACAAATCCATCATTGTGGGATGAAAGGATGCCTTGTAGGCTAGGCATAGATTACTGTGAAGAAATTTGTAGGAGATAGGATTTTGAGATGTTCTACATAGGACTTGTTCTTTTCACCCTGTATTCCTTTTGTGAGGAACATCTGCAGTCTCTCAAGCTGATCAAATGAGAGCTGAATACAGTGGAACTTGACCTGCTTGAACCTGGATTCCATTCACTTACTTATAAGTTGTGCAACATGAAATGATTTTATCACCACAGTAGACACATGAGTGTCAAACATGAGGATACTATTAACATGGATTCCCAATTCCTGACCACTGGGTTATATTATCAATACAGCAAATTTTGTGGATGGCTATCTTTCCAACAGGTGCTATTATTTTTTTACATTGAGTTTTTACCCATGACTCTGACATCAGTTGTTTGTCTATGTCATAACTCTCTTGAAGGGTATTTGTGTCTTTAAGGGATTCAGTGACCATACCTATTATGCAGTCATCTGCAAACTTGGTCAGACAGAGGTCCTTGGTGTTTGCCTTGCCTTCAGAGAAGTAGATGGCAAAAAGGAGAGGCTGCAGCACCAAACCCTTTAGTACTCCACTGTGACTGGCCTATTTGTGGAGGTGTCTTCCCCTATTTTAACTTCTTGTCTCCCACCAGTGAACAAGCTGGGTATCCATTATGTGACATGTAGGTTTATGCCTAATTTTGTAAGTTTATCCACAATGCCCAAGGGAGATATTGTGTCAAATGCCTTGGCCATTTTAAGGTGAGTAGTGTACACTGCTTTGCTCTTGCCCAGCACTTTAGTGACCTTCTCAAAGAATTCCACTACTTGCCTTTGACAAAACCAAACTGGGTAGAGTCCAGTGTCTGGAGGTTTATCATGTCCATGATCATTCTTTCCATAGCCTTGCGTATGAGACTGGTCAAACTTATGGGCCTGTACTTTCCTGGGTCCATGGAAGGCCGCCCTTTTGTGCAGAGGGATAACCATTGCAGTCCTCCATTCATTTGGCACAATGCCTGACTGGAGGCTATGATTAAACAGAGAGTCTAGTGGGTTTGACAGGTCATGTCTCATGCTATTCAGGAGGCATACTGGGATATTACAAAAACAGTATTCTTGACCTTAGAGAGGGCATTGAGAACCTGCTCCCTAGTGATACCTGGTGGAGAAATGGTGCATGGCATTTCCTGGGGAGTGATTGGGGGTGATGGGAGTAAAGTTGGAGTTAACTTTGTCAGCCAGCAGATCAACAGGCTCTCGTCGTGCCATCCCAGAGATCATCCTCTACGTATCATTTTAAGTTACAAGTACAATCTCATGAACTTCCTATGCTTATCTCACTGTCATTACAAGCTGGCTAGGTCCCTTAAAATTATTATGTCTTGGTATAGTAAAGCATGTACATTTAAAATGTCAAAACATACCCCTTCAGTTACAGAGTCGATTGAACAAAGTTATGTTAAGGGTCACTGATCTTATGACATTTGTAGCACTGCGATTGGAGTGGGCTGAACTTTTCCATGTCTTCTTGTTTCCTCAGGGACACTGCACATATATTTATTTAAATGTTAAGAAGAACTTAAGTATTTAACACATATAGATTCATAAATTCATAGGTACTTACATGGCTATTGATCTGCGAGGATCTTAAGAAGCCTAGCCATGCATTCTCATGAGGTTTTTAGCCCTTATATTTTTCAACTCAGAGATAAACAGAACATTTACATGTTGCCCCTATTGATGAGGTACAAGGCTGAATATGTGGTTCTCACCCATTAGTAAAAATTGTGTGTGAAGAGTGTAAGAACAGTACATTGCTTAATGTGGAGAGGAAGGTGATTCTAAAGAACTGGCATTCTCTGTGAACCTATATATGTTAAATACTTTTGTTCTTTTTAACATTTAAATAAATATATGTGCAGAGGCTGTGAGGTAACAAGAAGACAGGGAAAAGTCCAACCCACTCCAGTCGCACTGAGGTACACAACTAGTGACAGATCATTTTGAGGAAGCAGAACAGACCACCCTAATTTCATGGGTTCTTTTTGTGAGCCAGTATGCTATCCAATGACTTACATAGGGATTACCATTTAGCTTGGATAGTTTATCTATAATACCTGAGTGTGGGATGGTGTTGAATGTCTTTGTGAGATATATATATAGATATATATATATATATATAGATATATATATATATATAGGTCTGCCCTTAACAAATTTGAAATGGTTTTGGTCGAGAATTTGTAGATTACCTGTGTACTTATTTATTAATACCAAATTGATCCTTTCCTTAGCTAGATGAGGCTGGTCAGAATTATGGGTCTATAACTTCGTGGCTCTATTGACACCTCACCTTTGTGCAAAGGTATGACAGTTACTGTACTCCATTTGTCCGTCACAAAGTCTGTATGGAGACTGGCATAGAATAGCTTCTGTAAGGGGGCCTGACAGGTCCTGCTTCAATTTGGCCAGTAAGCAGCCCAATATATTATGTAGCCCCATAGAAACAATGTAACTGACTCTGGATAGTGTTTTGAGGACTTGTTCATGGGAAATTTGTGGAGTGGTTCTAGATACAGGTATAAGATCTGAAAATGTAGGAGGGAAATGTGTCCACCCTGTCACTATTTTGCTTTTAAATCTAGACACTCATGGATTGCCTGTCTGCTATATATATTTGACATTAATATCTACTCTCAGTCTGATCTCATCTGCTGATACTAGTGAACACTGTAAGATCATTCTAAGAAGGTCCCACCCTTAGACTGACACTGGTGAGTGCTACAGGATGATGTTAGTAAGGCTCTACTCTTACACTGATAAAACTTCAGTTATCTTCCCTTTAATAGCTTCGTACACACTAAGCACACAAATTATTACTTACAGCATTAATCACCTTTTACAGCTTATTTTTAAAATCTGCAATATCTTGGATAAGACTCTTCTTCCTGTTTCTCAAAAATCTGCTTTATTGAGTTGTCCTATTCAAATGACCAAACCACCACAGTCTGTTGTCCTTGAACTTCACTGCAACTTGGGCTATTTTAGTATTGGCTACGGTGTCCTTATTTCTTCATCAGCCAGATTCAGTAAAGCCTACATGGTCTGTTTCTACTGTGTGCATATCGAGGCATGACGCACACATAGTAGCACACTGTTTTAGGTTCGGTAAGCAGCTCTACATGCTGTGTAGAGCCATGCAAACAAGGTAAACACTGTGGCATGCAGATTACAATGTAAGCAGCTGAATTGTATGTTAATCAACCAATCGAAGATAGATGAGCTGTTCAACAATCTATAAAGCAAATGTGTAGACGTAGTGTTGGTTTTCCCTGCAAATTCCAAAACCTATTGAAACACAGCTAAGTAAAGGAGTCTACACAGAAACAATGTTAGGGGTTGCTGTTGCTTTAATTCATGTGTATGTGCAACAGGCTCAAGTCTATGCTGCTGCTAATAGACCAAGGCCAAAAAGGAGAAGAGATTTCGGACCCCAGTTAACTTATCACAATGTACATGATATGGAAGTTGAAGAACACTACAGGATGAACAGAGACACGTTACAGGAACTCTGAAACCTCTGTCATCTTCAACTCAGATCCAGGGCAAACTGGGGGGAACCCATATCAGTGGAGACAAAGGTATGTGTAGCACTTAGAATTTTAGGTACACGTACCTTTCAGGCACCAACAGGGGATATGCTGAGGGTGTCATAGGCATCAGCATCCAGGATCCTCCATCAATTCCTGAATACTATGCTACACCATGCCAGTGTGCACATATAGTTTTCCTCAGACTTCTGAGGACAGGGCCAGAAATATGTAGAAGATCTACCCTGTAGCACAGTATTCTGAAGTACTGGGTGCCATAGTTTGCACACATATACCAATTTAGGCACCATCCAGGCAACAGACAAGGCTCTACATAAATAGAGAAGGCTTCCACTTTATTCACTGTCAAGTCATGTGTAATGCCAAGAGAATCATCTTGAACATGTGTGCTGGCATCCCAGACAGTTACCATGACTCACATATCTGGCACACCTCCCAGCTGTATCAGATGTTCACTGGGGGGTATATCCCACATGGTCATCTACTGGGGGATGCAGGTTATGTATTGGAACCATGGCTAATGATACCCATGAGAAATACACACACGCTTAAGAATGGCATAATGAGGCACACGTTCAAATCAGAAATATCAGAGAGCATGTGTTTGGGCTGCTGAAATTGTAGTTCTGGTGCCTAGATACATCTGGGGGAGCCCTGCAGTACAATCCATATACATGTACTGAAATATTCACTGTATGTACCATGCTATACAACATCATCCTGAGAAAACAGCTTCAGCAGGATCAACAAGGGGAAGGGGCACGCATCCCAACACCAATGCCAAGGTCACCTCAGCCACATGTAGGTGGGGAGTCAGAGGATCCCAAAAAAGAAAGGCAGTAGTAAAGTTGGTCAGAAGTACAAAACAAACAATTTGAATAAAAATGTGACCAAGAACGTTGAACCACAGTTACTAAAATGACCAGTAAAACAAAACAGGAACGCTTTCGGGCTTGGCCCTTTTTCAGTACATTAAAACATCAGAATCACAGCTCATTTAAATACCTAATAAAATCACATGACAACAACCCCATCATGTGACAGTGAAATATACATTCGTTAATATTACATTTGTTTCTTCACCAAAATAGGTTTCAGACTTATGGCAGCATTCAATCCTGTATAGTTATCTGCAGCTAACCTAAGTATCCATTCATATTCCTTCACATCCACCTCATTACATATATTACCCCGCTAACATTTTTGATAATTATATCCATTACTCTATATTTAAAATCATGATTTGAATCCATATCCATTTTATGTTTAGCTAACACATTAGTAAGTATATATCTGTGCATATTTGACCGATGCTCTATAATTCGATCTTTTAGTCTCCTTGTGGATTTACCCACAAATAAGGCATTACATTGAAGACAGGTAGCAAGGTATAGTATATTTTCAGTATTACACGTTGCATGTAAACTAAAGGTATATTTCTGCTTAGTGATGGGATAAAAAAATGATCTGTTATGATAGATGAACAACAGACACAATTATGACATGGAAAGGTGCCTTTTTTCTTTAGATTTATCCCTTTACAACATTTATGAGCCATTTCCTTATAACATAATCTTTGTTTTAAGCTCTTAACATTCCTATATGGAAACCTTGGTTCCTCACCAATACTTTTCTCTATACCTGGCATAGCTTGTAATATATGCCAATTTCTTCTTATTATCTTCTTTACCCCTGGAGTTCTCCCATTATACTTCATAATATATCTAAACTTATCCTGCTTCCTACACGTTCTATTGGTGTTATCCAAGTCCATTTAGCTCCTACCAAAATATGGTCTAGCATCACCTGTACTATTAATTATAACTTGATGTCTCATTTCCTCTAAAAAACTCTGGTTATACCCCCTTTGTTTAAACTCTTCTATCTATCATCTCTCCCATTTGATTAATACAGGCTTGTTCATCTGTATTCAATCTACTCACCTTGTACATACTGATTTGCTTGTACACTTTTTTTATATATGGTGGTAGATAAATTCTGTCCTATTTTCATAATTCTCATATCTAAAAAAAACCTATCCTTTCTTTTGAATACTTCATCTTAAATTTTAAGAAAGTAGTTGAGGAATTAAGATATTCAAAAAAAAAAATTCAACTGTTCTTCCTTTCCTTGCCATATGGAATACACATCATCCACAAAACATACATAAAACAGCAGTATATCACATAGGGGATTATTCATATTATGAATAAAATCTTTCTCTGATACACTAAGCACTAAATTAGCATAGTAATTTGCGATAGAAGTACCTCTCGCTACACCTGATTTTTGTAGATATACTTGGTCTCTAAACACACATAAATTATTTGTCAAGACAACTTCTAATAGCTGGCAAAACGTTTTAATTTCTTTCCCAGAATATTCTGTTTCACATCTTAGAAAGGCCCTGATTACCTCTAGGCCATAATCATTCGGTTTAACTATGAATAATGATGCAATGCCTAACGTGACCATATAATAAATCTATTTCTTTCACATCCTTAGCACAGTCATATAGTTTTATCAAAGAATCTGAGGTATCTTTTATATAGCTTTTTGTTTTTAACATAAGCTTGCCTAAAACTGACTGAAGGTAAAGAGAAATAGGGGTTCTGTTATCCAGCCTTTTCCGGAAATAATTGGTCTCATGGGTGGTTTGTTTAAACTTTTGAGGACCTTAGGTAGCCCATATAATATGGGAACCTTAGGAGTTGGCACAGTTAAGTAATTAAATAATTCAACAGAAATATCACCATTAATCTGAAGATCATAGATAAACATATTTACAGCAGCAATATATCTCTTAATATCAAACACATTTAACTTCCTAAAAGTATTATCATCAGATAAAAACTCATATCATTTACATAATCTACTAAATCCATTATAACAATGGAACCGCCTTTGTCTGCTTGTTTTATTATTATATCAGCATTATTTTGCAAACTAATTAATCCTTCTTGTTCATTCATAGTCAGATTGTCATGTTTCTTAGAGTTAAAGTAAAATTCACACAATTCCTTTTCACAGATTGACTCAAAAGCCTTTACAACAGGAAAGCTATTTGGAATAAAAGTGCTAGATTTCTTAAGCTTATTTGCTGTTGTCTGTACCTCTTGACTATTAAAAGTTAATTTTAAATTTATACCTCTTGTGAACAGTTTGAGATCTAATAACATCATTCTCATTTACCTTGGCCGACTCATTTTGTTTTTCATTTGAGGGCTTCTGAACTTCCTCTTTGTCGCTTGCCCTCCTTGGCATTCTGTGGATCTCCCTCTGGGCATATCCTTCTATCACAGGACTATCTTCTCCGGTAACGTCAGTTGAAATTGCTTCATTGGTTGTCAAAAAACCTTATGCTGATTCGTCACTGGGGACTGAGAAGCGGATGGTTCAGCCTGGCTCATTTCCGCATTTGCTGTTACTATAGGCAACGGACTAGCTACTTGTTCATTAGAGACAAAATTAGCTTGTTTTTTATTACACTCATTGTTTATTAATTGTCCACTATTTCCTAAGGTAATCTCATCTAGTTCATAGATGGATTTCTTGTTACTATTAGCACTCTCATTGTTTTTGAAAGTCTTCGGCCAAAAGGAAATGTGGCCGTTCTTATAGTCATTATAATCTCGAAAAAGTTTTCTTTGTTTTCTGTTGTTGCAATTTAAAATCAAATGCAGTTAGGTGATCCAACATTGCTTGATATAGTGTAGAAAACTCTTTAAAAGCTGAATGACCTACAAGTTCATTCTCCATCTTTACAATTTCTTGCTGTAAGTCATCTTCCATTTTAGTGTAAAACTTATTTGTGAGCATCATATAATCAGCTCCAGGCTTTAGGTTCAACTCCTGCCATTTCTGTAGGAGTTTTGGATGTGTATTGGTATAAGACAGCATTTTACATACCCTTAATCCCCTTGGAACAATGTTGAACTCCAATAAGCATGAAAACTTAGCTGAGTCAGAGGAGGACCCTGCAGCTGCTGTGGATGTAGGTAGAAGTAGGCCTGCTCAATATACCCTTGCATTGGCTAAGTTGCAATGCATAGCACAGTGTCTCATCACCTAACAGCCTAAAACCTTCCTGTTATGCACATACATAAAGTAACATTGATGCCAGGCAACGCTCACAACCTTTAACTACCCATGTAATGGCTGTGTACTGCTAGCATCAGAGTCAGTCCTGAACTAAAACTGTTGCAACTGCTGGATTTACAAGGTCAGTGTTGAACCTGGAGTGTATTGTGTAATAATATGAATGAATGGCATGTCCTTGTATGTTGTTATCTGGTAGAGTAAGCAAGTAAAAGGTGGGTGATTTGTACAGAAATGACCTTAACATGTGACAGCAGAGACTTATGTGACTTATATGTGTCCATTATTAAGTAAGTAGCAGGCCTTAGGCATCAAAGATTCACACACTCATACCTCTCAAAAGTACTGATGGTCACCAAATGCCCTCAGTTTAGTGGGTTCTGATAACGTTATTGAAAGATAACTTAATCGAATGCTCAGAACTTTGAAACGGCTGCATTTCGAAGATCGCATTATGGGATCACAGTACTGTGAAGATTGGGATATTTGCCTTTTTCTCACTGTAGTGCATTCTCAGAGTTGGAATATATATTTAGCGGGGGGTGTGGGGGGCACAGTCCCCCATAATGAAAGCTTCGATATGTGTCTGTTTCAATGTTTTGAGCATTCAAGTGCGTTATCTTTCAATAACGTAATATGAGCCCAGTTTAGTACCATACGTTTGTACTGGAAAATCATTAAAGAGAGAAGTTAGAAAGTAATGAGACACATTTCAGTTGCAGACTTCACAACCCTCTCAAGATCATTAACAATACTGACATAGAAAAAAGTTTGATGCTATCAACTGTCTAACTTTCTAAGACCAATATAAGTCAAAGGTACAATTACCAGTTCAACATCACAAGCGCAGATATACTAATCACTAAGCACTAAGCCAGTTATGCACCATCAGACATAAAACTTATATATCCCTGAATCTAAAAGATAGAAAATAAGGATATGACACAGTTATTATCACTTGCACAGTGTGTTGTAGTGGGGGGAAGCAGGAAACCTAGACTTACACAAAAGGTCGGTGAGTGTGTGAAAGATAAGTAGGCAGACATTCAGATAAAATAACAAATGATCAGTGAGACAAAATGAGTTTTAAGCTTCATGGCTGAACCATGTAACTGTTGAGTGTGTCTGTATGGGTCCTCCAGGTGAAATTGGTGTGTCGGTGTCTGCATGAACATAGCCAAGCTCTGTGCTAGCTCTACATCTTGGTATGTTGGACAGATGGAGCCATGCATTGTAGATGTGACAGTTCATCATTGTCATACCTGACCATGAGAACTGACTCTGCCAGAAGTTGCACTGGCATGTCCATGCTCATGGTTAGATGCACTGCTGCTACCTGAATGTGACTGATGTCTGCTGGATGAGCTCCACAAATGAGAATACCTAGGACCACAACCCCATGTTCTTCCATGTCTGGGTGTGGACAGCTCAACCATTGATGGAGCAGCAGAAGTACTGTCACTATGGGAGTGTGATCAAGCACAGCCAAGTTAGCTAACAGCAGATGATGTGGCTGACCTACACCCATGAGGATGTCAACACCCTCCCAGCAGATGTTCCATTACAGACACAGCTCATTCCAACATGTCATTCATTCGATCTATTGAGTTGGCAACATGGTGGAGGCAGTCACGCATGTCAGCCTGTGCCACATCTATAACACTAAGCATTTGTCCAGAGGAACTATGGGAACATGCCTGTGCCTCCATGATGGCCCTAAACATACACTGAGGGCATGGTAAGAGACACCTGGATCATGTGGAGGATGGACAGCAGGCTTCCTACAAGTTGCCCCTAACAACCCTCCTGCATGCCACCTTATCCACACTTTGGCTATGGGCGCAGTCAACAGGCACTGAAGCTGCAGAAACCACACTTCCCTGATCAATTGTCTCACCCTCTACTTGTCCAATATCTGAGGGCTCACTGGAATGGGAAAGTGTAGGACTACTTGCGGTGTCCAATGGAATTACATGGGATAGCTATATGTCAACCTCAGTGTCAGATTCCACTTCTTCACCCCCCCCAACTGTGCCTCTGTTTGGCCACCATCATCATCAGAGTCTGCTGATACACTGACATCGGCTGGTGGAGGTCCCACACTTCCACTGTCAGGATCACCTGTGATAATAAGGAACAAGCACAGGAAAAAATAATACCTACATTACTATATTCCAATATATGCAAACAAACTAACAGTGGTGCCACTATTACAGATGGTACATAACAGTCCTGACACCAATATCACAAACTAAATATTTATTTGAACTGCTCATCACTACTAACATAAAAATATTTTGCTTACCATATGCAGATGGTTGTAGGCTCCCTATAATGGATGGTCCTGAAGAAGTTAAGCAAAATGTAAGGACAAAATCATCACAATTAACAGTAACAGTAAAACTTTTTTCCCTTTATATGTCCATTAACTCTACTTTCAACAACAACTCGGATGACAAGTCCAACCTAAGCCCCATGTGTAATCAGTCAGAATGTGTTGTTAACTGTAGCAATATACAATTCCCCCAACCAATTTCTTGTTAAACAGAACTAATGTATTGATGTAAATATTTTACTATACAACAGTATTTAACAGCTGAGATACAGAAGCCTACATGGAAGCTCCCCCTAGGACATAATTGCTCTCCCTGAAACAGTAGAACCAATGTCAAGGACATGCTGTTCTGCACTTTCATGGGAGATTTCTGGATATGTCCTGCTGTGGCTACATACTGCATTCACATCTGCAACTATCTGCTGACAATTTTGTATTCTGCATGACGTATCTCCATGTCTACTCTCAAGCAGAATGGCATTATGTCACCTAAAAGATTCCACAATGACCTGATTCTCAGGATCACTGAAGGGTGGTTTTCAGGGATTGAGACATCTGGGTGTCGTAGTCCTATGTGTCATAAAACATAACAGAAGGATAATACACATAAGTATCACACAACTAAAAACTACCTGTTCTTAGATAAAACAGAAAAGTTAGCATTTCAGTATTACCCATTGGTGAAACATAAAACAGTATAGATATTTAAAACAGGAACTGTGTGGTTATAACATATTACATTCACACACAAAGCAAGGCTGGATGCAAAACAAGGGAGAATGACAATAACAACATATCCTTGTTCGTGCCAAAACAGAAATGCAGCTTTGCTCCCCCACCCCCAAAAGAACAGGCAAACAAACATTTTGCTACACGCCATCAGTGAAATGCTAAAAGTGCTATCAAATGAACTGTCCCTGAAACATGTATACAGATTGTTTGAACTATTACCAATTATGTATACCTGTAAAATGCCCTGACAAACATGCCCATGCCATCAGTACAATTCTAAGTAATGCACACAGATAACAACAGTATTTGCTAATTAATATATATATATATATATATATATATATATATATATATATATATGAAACTGATTTTTCTTAATGACATTTTAGCTTGTGCAGTATATAGCTGAAAAATGCAAGCATACCTTATCCAGTTCGGTAGTCTTCTGTGCAGATATATCCCAAAGTAATAGCTTCTTCTGTGTTCTCCACATAAATAAGCCTCCTCACTTTCAGGTTCCCTAGCTACATGGTTGCCTTTTATGGTGTAGATTTGAGACTGTTATCAAGGTGAAGAAGCAAATAAGGTGTGAACTCATTAGAATTGCTGAATCTCAAATGCTTGGCTGTGTGTAACAAATGTAAACATAGTGCAGGCACTCCCTTAGTGTTTGTTGATAATGGATTGCAACTGTGAATGATTATTGGTAGGGAGCAGGAAAACACAATAGCAATGCAAACTGCCCTACCTGCAGTGGATTTGTCAGGTTCAACTTTCAAAGTGTATAGAAGTAATTTTATCAAGGTTAGAAATGTAAGTAAGCAGTACACAATTCACAGCTTATGCTCATTAACATCCAACCTCCCATTCATTTGTTGACAATGGTATATTATACTTACAAATTTTAAGGACAAGAATACAGAATACCTTACAGACTGCATGTCTCAGATTACTAGTCAGATAAGACAAGAATGAGCAACAAACACAGAGAGATAAGGCAGAACTGCATTTATGCAAGCAATAGTCATAAATGGTTGTGTGATCACTCAGTGTTCTACATCCACAATTAATACATGTACAAATAACCGTTATTGGGGTTCTTAGTACTCTGGATGATGTTGCAGTTGGTTGTATGCAGAATGATTTTGGTTCCTTGCTGCAAAGCAGTTTGTGTGGCAAAGAATGATAAGGCACCATTATTGTGTTTTGAAGGTTCATTGGAGTGAGAGTTCAAATGCAGGCATATGTAGAAATAGTTCATGTGTACTAATGAACATTTTGTAGTATTTATTTCATAGATTGCTTTTCTTCATTTCAACTACTTTTCCTTGTTTACATGCAACTTAGTACAAATAAGAGAACCTGAGGAAATGAATGTCAGGTTTGCCTGTACTTATCTCATTTGTGTGATGCCTAGCAGTGCATAAACCTGGACTGGTGGTCCATGCAGGAAGCAGACAGAATATCTGCAGAACACCTGCAGACAGGCTGTCTGTAAAAGTACAAAGGTCAAAATGATACATTGTTGCAATTTTTGCTTTCCATTGTGAAATGCCACTGTGAGGCATTTGGCAAGGCTCTCCAACACCTGCAGTCATTGAACAACTGCAGAAAGGATGCAGACAGCCAATAACTGAAAACAGATGCATTCACTTAACTCTGGCACCACACAAACATGTTAAGTAGCATTGCTTGGCAGAGAACTTAAGAATGAGTAGGAATTTATGGAAATGTCATGTCAATAGTCTTGTGGCAGCAGGCATAAGTGTAGGGCTGGAGTACAGATGGTCCTGGGTTCTAGTACATGGTGTGCAACCTGTTTTTACTGTTGTGAGAGTGCAGTTTATAGCAATGAACTATAAAATAGACAAGTGTTATTTTAGCATTCTTGTGGCTGATATGAATTATGTAAATAAAGGATGAAACACCATTATTGTGTTTTCAGATATATAACTGAGAGTATACTGTCTACTGTATTTCTGCTATCTGGACTTGCATGGCTTTCACAATTAACTAAGACACATACACAGCTGTATCTATATACAAGAACCTCATCAGGTCATACATATACATGTGTAACATCATCAAACCATCAGCTGTATTTATGACTGATTCCTGACTACATCTGAGCAGCACTTCTTCAGTGGCAAATATGGAAAATCAATGCTGAAGAAGAAAATGTTTTGTCGCTTATGCCTAGGTTTGAATCCCATACTTTAAAAATCAAATTTTATTTCAGTGTATAAAGCCGAAAACAAATGTGTCAAGTCATGACATTTATGCCCCCAGGGCATGTCTGCAAACTTAACTCACCTAACAGTTAGTTTCCAGTTTTCAATA
The DNA here is from genome assembly GCF_019279795.1 of Protopterus annectens. Classification (NCBI taxonomy): domain Eukaryota; kingdom Metazoa; phylum Chordata; order Ceratodontiformes; family Protopteridae; genus Protopterus; species Protopterus annectens. The sequence continues at coordinate 130,881,398 of NC_056729.1, forward strand.
TATATTTCCAAGATGCATCAGCAGACATCCCTCAAACTAAGATCAAGTGTCAGATTAATCTTCCTATTTCAAACATTTATTTCATCCCTGCTTGGGACTGCTGCTCTCCATTTAACATTACACAAAAGTGGTTGGCAACATTGCTCGGGTTTATGTACTAAGAATAAGCACAATAACTCTAATTGGTGGGAAAGCATTTGTTTCCATTGTTCTAGGATGGGTGCTAGACATGTCTGGAGTTAGTGTGGAAGCTGCCTAGTTTAGGGCACAGAGATGGGGTGCCCAGGAGTCCAAAATATTTATTGGACTCCTGGTAAAGCACCACAGCCAAAGTCTTCTGTGGGGGGAGTGCTATTCTGGCTCCTAGTACAAGTCTGAGGCATGGAGTACTTTGGCTGTGGCTGTATCCAGTGCTACTGGAAACCTGCATACTGGAGAACAGTGTATGGATCATTTTAATGACCTATAAAGGTGCAAAAGAGATATCTTGAACCACTGGTTGACTGAATTTGAAACTGCAGGCATCCCACAGCTGTGTACATAGAATAATAAGAGAGTATTTGTAACACTTAGAAAGCTACTTATAGGCAAGACTGGTATGCATAATGCTCTTCTGTTCTTTGCTGTTCTTTTCCCAGCTAAAGCCAACAGAGAGTTCAATAGATGGGCTCATGTTGCTCAAATGATGAGATTGAGGAATCAAGTGGTATATATGCAGCACAAGAGAAGTATTCACACTAAAAGATAAATAGGACTTTGAGTAGGCATGGTACAAAAACAAACTAGTAAGTAAAAAGAAAATAAGTACTGGACCTACATGGCTGACTGCAATACAACTTTAATAATAAGGGGAAAATAAATAAAAGTAAGCTGTTTCATGATTACCACATCACTTTGTCAGACTGCTTGGTAACTAAAACTCATGTGATTATAAATCAAAAATAACCAATCAGTTGTCGAAAACAATTAAAACCAAATGAACAATAAATGTACATACAATAATATAAAACAGTACGCAAAATAGAATTTATTTTAAAAACATAAATTAAAACTAAATGAGAACCATATCTAAGTACAAACATTAATGCTTAAGTGAGCGTGCCTTAAGAAATGGTTTTAAACTGGATGCCCCATTCAGATCAGGGGGTTTATCTGCATTAAAACATAAGATCCATTCTTGTTCTGCTGCCTCTGTTCTATTAACTAGGTCTCCTCCCCTCAAACCTTCATCTAATATCTGCAGCACTAGAAACTTAAAAGTATGTTGAATCCCATGTTCTATGCAATGCTGTGCTAGTGCATTGGTACATTTCTTGTGCTTTAATATCCCTATAATGTTCAAGAATGCGATCCTTCTGGCACCTGTTAGTTTTGCCTATATAGAAGGCATTGCAAACTTGGCGATGACTGAAGTAGACAATATTAGAAGTATTACAATCAGCATAAAAATTAGGCTGTATTGTAAAATTAGCATAGGGATGTGTATATGTGGAGCATGTCAGGATGCACTTACAGGCTGAACAAGATCTACAGATAAAAGTGCGTAATCTGCTAGATTGAGCATGGCTTCTATTGTATTGTGGTCGGAAGAGAATTATTATTGTAGCTTTAAATGTTAAAGATATATTTTCTTTATACAGTGGTAGTAAATTGAGCATGCATATCCTAACTATAAAAGCAAGTTTCCATGCATTAGTCTGTAGCACAAACCAACTTTTGGAGTCAAATATAAGACTGTAGTCAAATGTTCTGGGTTCAAATTCCATGAGTCACAGCTATACAGTACTACCTTTCTTTGATAATATTTATATTAAATTAAACTCTATACAAGTGGTATAAATGCCCTGTTGTTAACTGTTATCTGTATAATTGAACCCGCATATGTGCAGTATATGCACATTTCAAGAATTACTTTCAGCAATCTGTAGTTATACTGTGTATTTGTTAGGATGTATACTTAAATATAATACTTCAGATAAAATAGTTGTATAATTGTGTTAATGTGGTGTACGTCATATATAATGGTACTAATCGTATCTCTTTTTTTTCTCTCACCCCAAACCTTATCTCTTTTTTTTTTATTTTCTATTATGTGTCATCAAAATGTCTCCATGTCATCCATGTGTACCAAATCGATAAATGCTACATAGCACAATAAGGTATTCCAGACTCAGTGGATCAGCCTGCACCTGCTCCACCAGCTCAAACACCGATGCCCAGCACACCTGGGACCCAACCTGGCAGCACTGCTTCTGCTGACCCTGCACTACCTGCACCTTCAGGTGATAGTACACTGGCAGCTAGTGCAGTGGTACTCTCTGGGAACAGTGGCAGAGGTAGGGATTTCATCACCTGGTGGGAGATATCAGGGTTGGTGGGTTGGGTCATGCACTGCACCATTGGTGTACACCTATGCTTGATGGAGTGACTGCTGTCCCTCATGGTATGTAGGAGAAGATGTCAAGCACTCTAGCCACCAGAGGAGGAAGGGGTTCAGTGGTTGAGGACTCATGTCTCACTGTCTCCATGTTTGATGAGCATGAGCCTGTGTTGTCCCCTCCCTCTCCCCAATCACTGTGTCTCCAATCTTTTGTGTCCCTCATCATCCCTGTCATTTGCCTTGTTTGTCTTATTTTACTTGCATTTGTTTCATCACCTACCCAACTTACCTGACCCAGAAAAATACTTCTGTCCCTTACCCAGCATTCCTCTCTTACTGAATTAAAAAAAGGGGCACCTGTCCCACAAAAAAAAAAACGCCCCATACATAGCTCTCCATTTTGCACATGTGTCTTCTTGACACACTCGATTTGGTCCAATTGACTATACAACATGGTTATGTTTTTGTCACCCCTCACTCTGGAGGTGACAACCCAAATTCAGCTAATATTCTGCACATTTTATCAGTTTTTACTGTCGAAGAAATGGATAGCTTTGGTTCTTTCCTATCTCCCTCCTGCACATACATGTATTACTTTCCCTTTGTTCTTCCACCTGCTCGCACACCATTTTCTTATCTACCCCATTTTAATACCTATAATCTAGTGAAAAAATAGAATCACACACAACACACATGAGTACCAGAAAAAGTAATGGATCCCTTCACTTTTTGCCCTCTTTGTTTGCCCAGAGTTTGGCATTGTGCACCAATGCCAAGTAATGGCAAGCAGATCTGCAATGCTGTGGTTACCTCCTCACAATGCTGCTTAACCCTACTGCTCTACATCAACACAGACAATAACATATGCAGAATGTACTATAAAGAATAATGTCATTACATTATCACTGTTTATTTAAAAGTATTACATGCATCTGGAATTGAACCCAGTATTATATGAGCTAAAAAAATAAATGTGTCATTGCATTTACACCAGCTGCCACAGAGTCAGCTTAGTAGCAGACGTTTTTCATACAGTCAGTACTAACTCTCAGACTTTTAGCAATATGGCTTGCATTTGTGCTCTGCTTAACTAGGCACAAATAAAAAAAGTAGTGGAAATGTGTATTTCACTTGTGCAAACACTTTGCCACCCTCTGTGCATACATGCTTCTCACTGCTGCAAAGTAAATATTAGCATGCAGTAGTGCTGTTTACTGTCCATCTACTCTTTATACCATGGAACTACATGTGGAAACATAACAAGCTGAATTCCCTCTCTAACAATATGTCACATATTTATAGTGCAGCCATATGTTGCCTATCCCCATACACTACAAGCCTCTTGTCTCAGTACTTTTTCACACTTATATCAACTACACTACATAAATGAATATCAAATGTTGTGTGATATGCAATGCACATCAATCTGGTAACATGCAGAACTAGAACTATCTTCACAGTTGAACATGCCTACACATTCATCAGCTGACCCTGGAAACTATAGACCCATAAGCCTAACCAGCCTTATCTGCAAGGATATGGAAAGAAGCATCATGGACCTAGGTGACCTTCAACACTCTTGACCTGACCCATTTTAGTTTTGTCAAAGGTATATCTTGTTTATTAAACCTAATGAATTTCTTTGATAATGTCCCCAAAGCTCTGGATGAGGGAAAACAGGACATACAGCCTATGTTGATTTAGCCAAAGCCTTTGGCACAATTCCCCAAGCAAATCTCCCATCTGGGGATTAACCTATACATTACTAGATGGGTAGCCAACTGACTCACTGGCAGAATGCACACTGTCAAAGTTGGGGAGTCCACCGCCACCAGTAGACCAGTTACCATTGGAGTACCACAAGGATCTGTGCTGGGCCCACTACTATTTGAAAACTATTTCTCTGAAGTTCAAGTAAAGGTAGATAGACTATTGCTTACCATGTTTGCAGATGACTATCAACTGGGCACAGCCATTTAGAGTCCCCCAACAATGTTAACATATTACAGAAAGAGCTGACACAGACAGATGATTGGTGCCAAACTCTCAGACTGAAACTTAATGCAAAAAAAAAAACCTCATTATCTCCTTTGGCAAAGAAGTACTCCTGCTAATTATGATATACATAGCACCCCCCTAAGCTCAAACTCAGTGGTGCATGACTTGGAACACACGTTTTAGCAATCTAGACTTCAATCACTATCTGTCTGTAGTGTTAAAAACACACATTCTACATTGTGCACCACATAAATAAAGGCATCACATCCAAGACAGGGGAGGTCATAGCTCCACTGTACTTGACTCTTATAAGACCACTAATTGAATACAATGTTTCCTTCTATATGCACCTCACCAGATGCCTGCAGCAGCTAGAGAAAACACAGAGGTTTCTGACTAGGAGAATCCAGGGCCTCCAAAACATGACATACGTGGAAAGACTGAAAGACCTGTCACTGTACTCAGTATCATACAGGCTGCTGAGAGGCGACCTATGCCTGGCCAACAGAGTAGTTTCAGATGCTGCCCTACTGGAAATGCTGGACATTGCAAATCAAATGGGACAAGAATAACTTGACACTTGCACATGCCTAAACATCCATTTCATTTTCATACAGGCCTCCCAACATCTTCTCTCCAGCATACACTGTTGATGTCATCCACTATAGGTTCTACTGTAGCCTTGTAAAAGTCAGACTTGTGCCATGGCACTTGCATAAAGTACTGATCTCTGTAGTTTGTGTACTTTAATAGGTAGGGGTTCTATTCTCACTGCAATCAATTGGGGAAGGTCTGTGCGTGTGTGTGTGTATGTGTGTGTGCATGTGTGTGTGTGTGTGTGTGTGTGTGTGTGTGTGTGTGTGTGTGTGTGTGTGTGTGTGTGTGTGTATTCTATTCTCACTGCGATCAACTGGAGAGGGTGTGTGTGTGTGTGTGTGTGTGTGTGTGTGTGTGTGTCTAGCCAGAAGAGCATAAGTGTGTATCCCACAGTTACCACTCCAATCCCATGAATTGACATTATTATGACACTTGCACATGCCTGCACATCCATTTCATGTAGGCCTCCCAATATCTTCTCTCCAACATACACTGTTGATGTAATCAGCTATAACTTGTCCTGCAGCCTTGTAAAAGTCAGACTTGTGCTGTGGTGCTTGTGTAAAGTAAAGAGTTTTGCAGTTTGTGTACTTCAATAGGTAGGGGTTCTATTCTCACTGCAATCAACTGGGGATGGTGTGCGTGTGTGTGTGTGTGTGTGTGTGTGTGTGTGTGTGTGTGTGTGTGTGTGTGTGTGTGTGTGTGTGTGTGTGTATTTGTGCTCTTGCTTATTTTACAGAGAGCATTTTACACCAGCATGTGGGACACTGTTATTATCATATTCTCCTCCCCAGACACTGCTGATATCATCAGCTATTTTGTGGATGTGCACTGTTCCCACCAGAGCAGTGTCAGAGACTTCCAAATGATTCAGATTACATTGATGTGGCTTTCAGTCTATCAGCATACATCATGGCATGGTTTGTAGGCCTTGTGTTTTCTTGCTGAGAAACCCCTGTGGTTTGTCCAGCTGCTGCATGTGTCTGGTGAGTTACATGTAAAAGAGAGCATTATATTCGATTAGTGTTCTGATGAGGTTCGAGTATAGTGCTGTAATATAATCCTCAGATCTGAATATGATGGCATGATTTATGATGTGCACAACATAGGCTCTCAATACCAGTGTGGACACTTTGTGGTAAAAGTTCAGATTGCTATCTATGTGTGTTCCCAGTGCTTCTATTACCGGATTTCAGCATAGTGGGACTGTTGTCAATGCTGTAATTAACAGGGAATTCCACTTTGCAGAAGGGCAAAATAAAGACACATTTTTGCATTTATTAGTATACTGTGTGGTGTTGTCATCAATCATTTGTCTGTGTTTGCCCATCCTGTAATATGTTATCATCATAGTTGAACTCAGTAATTGCACCAGTATGCAGGAATCAGCAAATTCAGTAAGTCAAAGGCTGTATACTTTAGCTTGAACTGTCAAGAAATAGATTCCAAACAGTAAAGGGCCAAGCACAGATCCCTGGGGTATGCTAATGCTGACAGCTCTACTGGTGCAAGTTGAGTCACCAACTATAACAGTATGTGTTCTGTCAGTGAGCCAATTGGTTATCCATCTAGTGACATAACAGTTAATGCATGGGGGAGTTATGTCCAAAACCCTAGGCCAAATCAGGATAGTCAGTATGCACTGTCTTACCTTCATCTAGGCCTATCACACAGAATCAATGAGCTGTGACAACATCACAGAACACCTATTGTGTGACTCAGCACATAGACCTTCCTGACACAGTTGAATATACACTTCAACACACCCTCCATAAATATTATGTTTCTATAAAAGGGTGTACATCAACATGCATCCATGTGAGATGGGAGGGACAACATGCGAGTCATGCATGTATAGACACATCCTGACTCCCCTTATCTGTGGGCAGACCAACATGTCATCATGGACCTTTTACTAATTGGATACTAGTAATAATACTGTGTGCAACAAGCCTGTATGAATTGTTAATGCTACAACAATTCTGTTACATCTGTCCTCAAACAGGTCATTGAAGGCATGCATGATGACAACACTATCATCCTTTTAAACTTATAAAACCACACACACAAGGTTGCAGAGATTCTGAAAAAACAGCTCCAGCAATCTAAAACCTGTTGATAAACACTTTTGTTTTATTCAATAATAAAACTTCATCAGATAAACATAACATGGCCTGCCACTTAAATACACTCTAAAATATCATATGAGGAACATTTTCAAATCATGTCAGCAACTTAAAATCATGTGACAGCCAAATCATGTGGACTTTTTGTTAATATTGTAATGGCAACATGGAAATACAATTTTGTGCTCAATTCAGAATTCATGAAAATTTAAATGCTGTATACCTGTTTTCTGGATGACATTTTTATTGTATTGTATACATGTTTTATTGTATTGGGATGATGATTTTGACAGTTTTAAAAGTTTTTTTGATTACATTAAGACGACCTCTAATTTTCTGAAGTTTACATTTGAAGCTAGTGAATTTAGTATTGTTGAATGCTAGCATATGAAGCATATATATTCAACTTAGAGTAGTCTAATACAACAAGTTCTACTTGAATGTTCATATTGCTTTCATGCCAATTTTTAAACTTATATTAACTTGAAATGAAAACTTGCAGCCATTTGCGTTTTTATGCTTAAACTGTGCATTGTTTGCGAACTTTGTTTTAACCATATTGACAGTTGTCTTGGTATTTTAGTTTTGAATTTTTATGTATGTCTTAATTGATTAATTGGTGGGCGTTCCACGCCACAGTTTTTATACCGTCAGTAACTGGTTACTTTTGTGAATTTTTTGAATCTTTCTGAAGAAGTCGGGGCAGGCGCTCTGACGAAAAGTGTATGATAAAAGCGCACTTAAAAAGGACTTATCAATAAAACAACTTCTTTTGCTCATCGAGTTCTTTCCTGAGTGGCTTGAAGCTTTCCATACGTGCTTTTGTTATTTCTTAGCTAGACATTAGGCATCTAAAGACAATGATACAGGTGAATTTTATGCTCAGATTTACTGTAAACCCATGTTCTCTAACACCTATCTGCATTATTCTAGTTTACATCTTCCCCATCAAAAATGTGCTCTGGTCCAGGGACAATTTGTAAGAGCTGCATGAATGGTGTCAAGGTTTGACAATTTTCTAGACGAATGTGAGAAAATTAAGGGCATGTTCCTTGCTAGAGGTTATCACCATGCATTTGTTAACCAACTCATGTATGAAGTAATAAACAAAAGAGAAAGATTTTTTTCAAGCCAATTTTAAGTCATAATAAAGCACCAGTAGGTGTTGTACAAACAGGTGAATTTATGGTCAAGAACACTAGCCCTTCTGGTGAATCTACCCTCCCCCCACATCTATACATCACCCTATACAAAATAAAGATTTTACTAGCTCCTTTATCACAAACTGTAGCATTGATAGTATGACCATTAGGAGCATAATTCAGAAAGACTGGGCTATTTTAAGGAAAGACAGCAATGTTATTGAAAAAGTAGGGACACACACAATTCATTACATATAGAAGGGATTGTAACCTTAAAATGTATTTGAACAAGCTAGTAAAGCATCAATATCATAAAACCCATCATATTTCCACATGTGGCTGTTGCTCCATTTGCCTCTATATTATGGTGGTAGAACAAGTAATAATAAAGAATTTTACATTTAACATAAAGGCCATTTAACTGCTTAACTAGTGGGGTAGTATATGTGGCATGTTGTTAACACTGTTTGGTGTTCTACATAAGGAAAACCAAATGTAAATTTAAAGAGAGAGTTGCTGAGCATTTATAAGACATCAAAAAATAAAAATAAATAATGCCCTAGCAAAAATTCATGAGTTTAAGTTCACAGACATGGAAAAAGTAACATTTGGTGAATGTGGTGGTCCTTGGCAGCTTAACTAGAAGAACGTGAGTTATATTGCAACTTATGTTTAATGTAAATTCCTGGCCAGGAAGAAATGATCAGATTTCTGTCAGTTGTCTTGTAAAACTGAGAGCATTGCAAAGATGGCACTGCTGCCATTGTTTACTAGCAAATTTATTTATTTATTCATTCATGATTAAGTATTTTTATCAAAATGTTTTTAACTATAGTTTTGTGTAGATTCAAGTTAAGTGACAAGAGTTTTAACTTGTTTACAATTATTTAAAACTATCTACTCAGGTATTTGGGTTGCCATTGTGTATATTTAATGTTTTAACTTGGTCATTTTTTTTTTACTGTCTTTGACTTAGGATTTGCACAGTGGTTCGGCTCTCACATAATTTGGCTGTCACATGATTTTAATTGCTCACATGATTTGAAAATGTTGGTGATAATGATATTTTAAGAGTGTATTTAAATGTTGCCAGGCCATTTTATCTTTATCCAATGAAGTTTTATTATTGAAGAAAACAAATGCTATTATCAACAAGTTTTGGATTGCCAGAGATGGTTTGTCAGAATCTCTCTAGCCTTACATGTGTTGTTTTATCAGTTTTTTGTTTTCACAGCCTTTTAAACTTGACAAGCCCAAGGCATTTGACACAACTCCACACTGAGGTTTTCAGCATTCAGCTCAGCACTGTCAGATGTCATAAGCACCTATCTCACCAAGTGGCGAGACCACTTTACCACATACATGCCATCAAAATATGTTGAAATGTGTGATGTGAACTATATCTCAGGTCTAGTGATCAGGTCCATACAACAGGGCTGTCTGCTAGGTTCTTTCCTGTCCATTATTCAGGTTACATCACAAATGACATACAGATCCTGTGGACAACAGCTGTCTGAAGGACTACAGATTTTACACAATCATTGACTCCAACTGTAGTTTTAGTATAATACAAATAGTATCGACGCACACCAGATATTGCTGCCACAGCCATGACATTGTCTGCAATGACACAAAAAGGATGAGAGGATTTGTTACATCAGGACAACAAATGCACAACCTGAGTATAATGTAGACATCACACCCAATAATCAGACCCCTAGGTATATAAACTTTGTCCTGGGGTAGATGGTATGTGGAATGTCCACCAGCATGTGGCCACAGTGCTGACTGTTTCCTTGTATGTAACAAAACTACTGAGTATGTGAAAGACATCCACATCACAGGCCATAATACCTCCATAGTTCATAGCCTTCATGACACACAGAACTGAGCACAATGCATCTTTCTTTGTGTACCTAACTGCACATCTTCAAGTCATGTGTAACTGAAGTGTACCATCTTTGTCACAGTGAGCTGTCACACATCTTATTGACCATACCTGGGTATTCTTTTTGTGGAATAAACATTATTATCTGAAGATGCGGAAACCCCAACAAGTTGTTACACCAGATGCATGTGTTATACCAATTCCAGCGATACACACAGTACATGCATTGCTGTTTGACAACATCAATTGCATGAGAACATTTGTAACAGTGTGGATTGTTCCATGTATATATATATATAAATATATATATATATATATATATATATATATATATATATATATATATATATATAGTTCCCCTTCATAATCTCAAAATACTGAAATCCCAAATTTCAGTATTCCGAGACCATAAAGGAGAAAATTCAGAAAACCAAAAGTGCATAAGCATGAATTATCTCAAATTTGTGCTTATGCATTTCAGGTATGATAAGTGAAGTGTTTGGCTGGGATGGTGTCTGCAATTGAAGGTGAGTGAGTGTGTGTGTGTTTTTGAATGTTGTATGTGTGGGTAAGGGTAGGGAGGTGTAAGTATGAGTGTGAGTGTGGACTTGCTGGTCTTTGTGTATGTGTATTTGTGTGTGTGTGCAAGTGAGTGTAGAATGCTGTATGGTGTGATTTATTTATTTTTTTTGTTATGTGCAATCTCGGAGTTGGTATATATAAGTAAGAGGGGGTGTAGTGTAGGTTGTGTGGTTTGTGTGGTGTGGGTAGACTGGTGTGTGTTGTGTGGTGTATGGTATATGTATGTTCTTGATTGTGTGGTCATGATTTGGGTTTCGGGATTGTGAATGGTTCGGCTTCATAGTTTCCACATACTGAAATTCGAGATTTCAGTATTTCAAGATTATGAAGTGAAACTATATATATATATATATAATTATTGTCATTTCTTTTGGTAAAAACTCAGTACCCATGAACTACCACATAGATGGTAGTCTACTTAACACCGAAAGTGTGATGAGACCTTGGGACACAGGTGGACAGTAGTCTCTCCTTTGATAATCACATTGCCACAGTAGTCAGGAAATCCTTCTATGTGGCACACCTCATCACAAAAGGTTTCTCATCCAGGAAAAAAGAGGTCATTGTTCCCCTCTACTCATCACTCATTAGACCCATTATAGAGTACAATGCCCCTTTTGGTATGTACCTCACAAGACATCTACAACAACTGGAAAGGCCACAGAAATACCTCACAAAGAGGATTACCAGCCTCAAAGAGATGCCCTATGCAGACCATCTCAAAAAACTGCAGCTTTACTCCGTTGCATATCGCCTACTCAGAGGCGATCTCTGCCTAACACACAAAGATATGTCAAACCCAGAGCTTTTAGACATGCTCCACTTTAAAAAAATCCCAATCCCTATGAGCTACATGCTCTAGGGACCTAAACCTCGTCACCACAATAAACAGAACATGCTGGAGGGATAGATTCCTGTCCCAGAGACTTCCCATACTCTGGATCAAACTACCTATCTATATCAAACAAAGCTCCTCATTAGCACTGCTCAAGAAGAATCTTGATGATTGGATGGGAGATAGGAAATTCACCCCAGGGATCACTTCTGTGGCTCTGCTCGACAGTGGCACAGGAAAATAATTTTCTTGGGTGGTGAAAGCCAGGGTACCTTTGGCTAGGCTTATATAGGCCCTAAGGCCAATAGCCTAGTAACTACCTATGAACCTATGAACCTATATACATATATATATATATATATATATATATATATATATATATATTTATATATATATATCTATATATATATATATATATATATATATATATATATGCCATGCACACCAGTCAACTAGCCTGTATTGACCTTAATGTCGCATACAGGTATAGCATTTTCCCTCCTAACACCTCCAGCAGATGTTACAGTGCCAGGACAGTTTGTTGATTACTCGAGTGCAGACATGTCATAATACTTATACCAATGTGTTTGTGCAGAACGATCTCTGATCACTCTAAATCACATATGTTATGTCAGAGAAATGAGGTTACTGGTAGTATCATTCTGATATTGTCCATGATTGCACGCTCTTCTTTTAATGTTATCCATGAGCCTTTAACTGTGTCCCAATTGCTGGAGACTACTGAGATTATACTCATATTTAGGCAAATCAGTTTGCACAGGTTCACAAAATGTACCCTACCCCAAATGTATATAACATTCCCAATTGAGGTCTTCTGCATTGTTCATGTAAGGGGTTATCTCAGACATTAATCCTCCCCATTGTTATATCACCTTGTGAGACAGTCACATAATACACATTTTCACTGTGCAGCCCCTAGTGTACCATACTGATACGTGATTTGTGTTGCTGCTACAACTGTCTTCCATTGACATGCCCTCATCTGCTGTTCATTAGGTTGTTTTACCTGTCTTCTTTCCCTGTGTTCATTCCTACAATTCATCTGTGTGTCCCTGTTCAATACACACACTTCCCCTGAGTGTTTATTTTACATGGCAGTCCACGTACCCTTACAGATCATTTACACAACATTGGTACAGAATGCCAGGAATGGGATTTTACAATACTCTGCACTGTATACACCATCCTGTGTTGTGTTTCAACCATATACATAACTATCATACCTCTCACCTGTCCAGATTTTTGTAGTATGTCCAGATTTTTGCCTTATATCTTTTGGTCTGCTCATTATAAAAGTTGTGGTTTTCTGTCATATCACTTGTATGATCTCAGAACTGATGTCACTAAATAATTACATACATTTGAGTTTAAGAATTCAAATCCTTCAGAAAATGTTTCTTAGCACAAACCTTGTTATTCTAGCACATTTCTAAGTTAAAACGTGGAAATATGTAGAATCTGTCCTTATTACTGGGTCATTGTCCACCCAATATGCTGGGCTTTGTCCAGGTATTTTGCAAGAGACTGAGAGAAATGGAAACTTATATGTTAAGCTCTGGTGATCATTGTGGCATTCCACGCAAACATGCTAACCTACTATGGTCTAATGTAAACAGGATTGCTATCTGTGTTGCTTTACATGGTTTCCTGCTTGGCAATGCTATTGCCAGCCACACAACTATGCATATTTATGTTTAAACATGGTGCATGGCATGAATATGTAATTAGTGCTGCTGCTTGCTGCACATCACTGCACAGACATTTAAACTCCGTGTAGGCTCTGCGCTATGCCTACAGGTAGCTTACTGAATCCCAGGGCATTTTTCCCACAGGGTGCATCCCAGTACCCATCTTATATAGAACTATCCAAACCTCTTTTTTGGGACCATGTCATATGCTTTCTCCATGTCCAGAAATGACCAGTAAGTCTCTTTCCTTATCTGCAGTTACTTCTCCACTATTGTCTCACTAAAGACACTGTGTTATTTGAACTGCATCCTTATCTAAATCTGAACTTCACATTGCCCTTATTAATTTCTGCTTCTCTGCCTATAAATTTATCAGTCACATTCTCCAGCATTTTTATGCAGTGCAAAAGAAGTTTGATATATCTGTTTATCTCACAGTTATGAATATTCCCTTTTTTCTACTATACTGCCAGTGGAATGCTTATTCTTCAGTCATCCTGGATATGTATCTCTCTCTGTTTTGTGAAGAGTACCCTCAGGAAGCATATCTTCCATAATGCATCCAATAATTTGCTCATATCTGCCATGACTTAATCTGAGACTGACACTTTCCCTGCCACCATTTTCCTTGGTGCACTTTGTGCCTCTTCTTGCTAGGGGATCTCCTTCCTCTTTCTACATAAACTGTGCATGAGGCAGTAGAGCTTCTATTATCAAATGGGTTAAGTAAAATAAAATAAAATAAAGGTTACTAAGCATCACAAATAGGGCAAGATGCTTCTTTCTAGAGCTTACCTGAAACATTGTGTTGGTTTGCAATTTATTGATCTTTACTATTAAAAAGAGGTTGTGATTGCAAACGATAGTGAGTGGAAGCTACTTTGCACATTTACATGCGATGTAAAAGAATTCCAGCTTTTGTGCAACCTTCACAGTTTGTACGGTCAGAGCAATGACTTTATTCTACTTAATTTAATATTTAGCTGTATATTCTTTGGATGATTTTTGTTTTGAAAGAGAAACTGTTTGAATGCAAAAGATAAAAAAATGTTTAACATTAAGATCTAGGCTTACAACTTCAGGAGGATATATTTCCATAAGAACAAGATACTTGATTAAGGTGAGAGACAAAAAAATATAAGAAATAGAAAATAGGTCAAACTATGACTTTGAAACTGAAATAAACAAGCTGGATAGACAAATTAAACATAGTGTGCAACATGATCAAGAAACATTGAAGAAAATTTATATAAAGATATTGAGCATAATACTAAACCTTTTTATAGATACATAAGACGTAGTCGGAATAAAGACATACAAATTGATAAAATGTGTATAGATTCTAAAATTTAGTCTCAGATTATAGCTATAGTGATAAAGTCTTAGGCAAAACAGTTTGGTTACACAAAGGGGGTGATAAGTTGTCCTAGTGACATTCAGGTAAGCTCAGATACTGGAATTAAATTAGAGTTGTTGTTTGTCTTTTCGGCTTTTCCCGGTTAGGGGTCACCACAGCGGAACTCCGGTCTGCTAATGATTGGCAGTAGATTTTTATGGTGCCGAGTTGCCAGCCCAATGCCCAACCTTCAGCGAAGGTACGCCCATTCACGCATGTCTTTAGGAGGCCACTCGACTGCGGGGAGGACATGCAGACTCCTCACAGAAGGCACTCCAGCCGAGAATTGAACAACTCTACCGCTGTACCACCACGGCGTATACTGGAATTAAATTAGAGTATATTGGAAAAAAAAATCTGCACAAACTGGATCTAAACAAAGCACAGGGAGGAGACAGAATTAGTAATAATGACCTGAGAACACTTCAGCCAGAACTTATACTACCATTACATCTGTTACAAGGTCATGCAAATGTGAGGAGATTTGTCAAGACCTGAGATATTGTTAAACTTGTCATTAAAGGGGAATAGGACAAACCCAAAGTGATACAGATTCATAAGTTTAGGTTCATGTTGTGGAAAAATAATGGAGAAAGGTATATTAGATAAATTATTGTCAGAACTGGAAAGGTTGGGACTTGAAACCATATATCAACATGCATATGTTGTAAATAGATCTATTACCACCTGTAACATGATGCCTTATAACAGTACAATAACAGCTATGAATGAAAAATTGTGTTGTGATGTAATTTATATAGATTTAACTTCAGCAGTTGACAGGGTTATACACAAACACTGATCAATAAATTAAAATGACTAGGTATTGATGTACTTTTGATAAGATGGATAGCTGCAAGGCTTTGAAATAGGACGATGCAAGTATCATGCAACAATTGGAAAGATAAAATTCAAGGTTGCACTCAGGGTGTTCAAAAGTGCTCTCTCCTAGGCTCATAGTTGTTTAGATTGTAACCTTCAGATCTTTTCCACCTGATGTGTTCTACAATCTGTATGCAGATGATTTGAAAACGGGTAAATTAATCGCATGTGCTACAGATAAGGCATGCCTGTAAAAGGACTTGTCTTAATTGTCCATTTGGACAGAGATTATAAATGCATCAAAAACTAAGCATATGAAATTTGGTAGACATAAATTGAAAGGTGAATATTTAATATAGCACACAATTATTGAAACTGTATATTCATTTAAGGACCTGGGTATATGGGTAGGTACAGCTTTGATTTGTTCTAATCATATCAATAAACTGGTTAATGATAGTTCTAAAACTATAGCCTGTATAAAATGATTTATAAAGTCTAGGAAAATCAGAAATGATGAAGTCATTGCTTGTTAGTTACATTAGAGCCAAATTTGAGTATGAAATAATAATATGAAAACTTTATAACAAAATAATTATGAATAAAATGGAAAGAATACAGTGGAAATATACCAAGGGCATGCATGGATGTGAAAATGTAAGTTATCCTCAAAGACTGAAATATCAGAATTTCTACAGTGTGCCATATAAATATCTAGAGGAGACCTTATACAGGCATGTAGGGCATTTAGAGACAACTACCTCTTAGAATGTTTGGGCTTATCAACAAGTAGTAGAGAATCCTCAGACAATTAGTAATTTGTACTAATTCGTTCTGTGAGAGAGTACCTAATGTGTGAAATACACTACCAAATTACATTAAAACAAGCACTAGTTTATATATTTCTAAGAACAGCCCGGGCATCTACTATGGGAGCAAATGTTTTGGTATATTTGCACTGTAAAAGGGCATTAGTGCCAATGCTTGAAATATTTGCATGCATGTAATATAGTAAACTTGAGCATACAGAAAAGTTTCACAGCTGTCTGATTTCTGCAAATACGTTCCCTGGGTGATATTTATTTATTTATTGCTTAATTATTTGTTTGTTTATTTATTTATTTTTCTACTATCAATTGACCAATTTTTTTGTTTGTCTAGAAAGTTTCATATATGCTCACTTCAAGTCTATTGTTTGAAAATAACTACATCTGTTAAGAATCTACAAGATTCACCATTCATCATTCACAGTCTTGCACTGGTTTACAAAAGAATCTGTGCCATCAGGTCTGCAACAAATTGCAATCATCCCAATTCTTGAATTTTTTTTTTTATAAAAATCCGAGGAAAGCGGTCTTCTTGTGTCTGAATGACAGTGCTATCTGTTTCTGTCTCTCTACATATTGTTATACCCAGTGTTATAAGTCTCACCATCTGTATATATTGTTATACCCAGTGCTATCTGTCTCTCCCTCTGTATATATTGTTATACCCAGTGCTATCTGTCTCTCCCTCTGTATATATTGTTATACCCAGTGCTATCTGTCTCTCCCTCTGTATATATTGCTATACCCAGTGCTATCTGTCTCTCCCTCTGTATATATTGTTATACCCAGTGCTATCTGTCTCTCCCTCTGTATATATTGTTATACCCAGTGCTATCCGTCTCTCACTCTGTATATATTGTTATACCCAGTGCTATCTGTCTCTCACTCTGTATATATTGTTATACCCAGTGCTATCTGTCTCTCCCTCTGTATATATTGTTATACCCAGTGCTATCTGTTTATCCCTCTGTATATATTGTTATACCCAGTGCTATCTGTTTATCCCTCTGTATATATTGTTATAATTGTTATACCCAGTGCTATCTGTTTATCCCTCTGTATATATTGTTATACCCAGTGCTATCTGTTTATTCCTCTGTATATATTGTTATAATTGTTATACCCAGTGCTATCTGTCTCTCACTCTGTATATATTGTTATACCTAGTGCTATCTGTCTCTCCCTCTGTATATATTGTTATACCCAGTGCTATCTGTTTATCCCTCTGTATATATTGTTATAATTGTTATACCCAGTGCTATCTGTCTCTCTCTCCATATATATTGTTATACTCAGTGCTATCCGTCTCTCTCTCTCTCTGTATATTGTTATGCCCAGTGCTATCTGTCTCACTCTCTCTGCATATTTTTGTTATATCCAGTGCTATCTGCTCTCTCTCTCTCTTTATATATATATATATATATATATATATATATATATATATATATATATATATATATATATTGGTATGCCCAGTGCTATCTGTTTCTCACTCTGTATATATTGTTATACCCAGTGCTATCTGGATCTCTCACTGCATATTTTGTTATACCCAGTACTATCTGTTTATCCCTCTCTATAGATTGTTATAATTGTTATACCCAGTGCTGTCTGTCTCTCTCTCTCTCTCTGTATATATTGTTATACCCAGTGCCATCTGTCACTCTGTCTCTGTATATATTGTTATGCCCAGTGCTGTCTGTCTCTCCCTGTATATATTGTTATACCCAATGCTATCTGTCGCTTGCTCTTTGTATATATTGTTATAATTGCTATACCCAATGCTATCTGTCTCTTGCTCTTTGTATATATTGTTATAATTGCTATACCCAATGCTGTCTTAACCTCTGTATATGTTGTTACACCCAGTGCTGTCTCTCTCTGTATATATTGGTATGCCCAGTGCTATTTGTCGCTCTCTCTGTATATATTGTTATAATTGTTATACCCAATGCTATTTCTCTCTCTGTATATATTGTTATAATTGTTATACCCAGTGCTATCTGTCTCAACCTCTGTATATATTGTTATACCCTGTGTTATCTGTCTCTCTCTCTCTCTCTCTGTATATATTGTTATACCCAATGCTATCTCTCTCTCTGTATATATTGTTATAATTGTTATACCCAGTGCTATCTGTCTCAACCTCTGTATATATATTGTTATACCTAGTGCTATCTGTCCCTCCCTGTATATATTGTTATACCCTATGTTATCTGTCTGTCTCTCTCTGTATACATTGTTATACCCAGTGTTATCTGCCTCTCTCTATATATATATATATATTGTCATACCTAATGCTAGCTCTCTCTCTCTTTCTGTATATATTCCTATACCCAGTGCTATATGTCTCTCTCTCTCTATGTATATATTGTTATACCCAGTGTTATCCCTCACTCTCTCTCTGTATATATTGCTATACCCAGTGCTATCTGTTTCTGTCTCTGTATATATTGTTATACATATGCACTGTTTAGCACACAGAGGGTTCCTTGGCAGACCGTCTACTATTTCTGTCTTGGAAAGTAATCTAGCCATATATGGTTACATGTAGAAGATGTTTTGGGAATTTATACTAGTCCAGAATTTCCCTTCTTTTCATAGTGTTTATATTACAGTAAATTACCAGGTCCACACTGTGGCTCACTTAAGCAGAAATTGCTAAGATTAGCAGTTTATCAACCATATTCATCACTGGGTTGTGGGTTATAATATAACTTATGGTTTTGCTGCAGCTGTTCTTTTTCAAATCAGCCAAATGAAATATGAGGTAGGTTCCACAAAACTAATCATTAAAGCCAACTTTCAACATGTGAGAAGGATCATGTACCACACAAAGATGGAGAACATGTAATATGTGACTGTGTAATTAGCAGACTGATGCATACACATTTCACATGACTATTTTCTGTTGTGTGTCATTCAGCTGTGCTTCTAACATGCATGTATGTTGTATATTTGCACTTAAAACATTTAAGTGAATGAAAAGGAGAAGAGCATATCACAAAATGCAACTTTATTTTGTGTTTTGTAATACAGGACTTTCTACACAAATGATTGTGCTTACTTGGCTCTCAAAAGTACTCATGAAGTACCATGTGTGTTTTTAGACACATACACATACACACACACACACACACACACACACACACACACACACACACACACACACACACACACACACACACACACATACGCACACACGCACACACACACACACACACACACACGCACACACACACACACGCACGCGTACACAGACACACACACACACACACACACACACACACACATACATGGACAGATAGATACATATATACACACAGTAAATGCTTAGTTTAGAAGCTCTATTTCAAATTAATTAAAAACAAATGAGCTGTGTAGATATTCAAATACACTATTACAGTGCAAGTATCTGCATTAAGCTTAAGCAAGTTAGACATAAAGTGGAAGCATTTGGCCAAATGCAAAAACAAAATAAGTATAAGCAGTTCTTGCAATTATATATAATTTCAATTCAGTGAAATGAAATTTGCTTTATTGTTCCTGCAGCCCCCAGCCTTTAATTGTTTATTTCATTGTGACAAATGTGCAATTTATTAAATGTCTAAATAAATTAATTATAATAAAAGCAAGCATAGCAGAGGCAGTATTCAATAATCCTGTGAAATATAGGACAGAAAGTCATTATAATAAATGCTGCACAGTCTGCAAATTCATATTTTGAAATATGATGAAAGATATACTGCACTCATCTGCATATGTAGAGTATAAGTTTACCTTTCAGTATGCGTTTTATTTGTTCCTCCTTAAGGCCAATTTGAAAAGGCAATCAAGAATCCCTGTACAGGTAAACGATGCAGGCTAGCATGAACATTTTCCTTGTGTGCTAGAATGCAGCAGTCTGTTTCTGAAATGCTACTAGATTTTCCACTGAATATACAATGTCAGTGGCACTGAAAAGTGCCTTCTGCAATGTTATGAAAAATATTTTATGATGTTGCTTCGGAAAGTAGTCAACATTAGACACAATTCAAATGTAAACAGTCTATGTAAGTGTATATCAGGGCAGGACATATTTTGTAAAACATAGTCTGCTAATGAGTATGCTAATTTGTTTGAAAACTGTGTAACAGTCAAAAGTTTTGCGAGTTCTATTCCTTTGAATATAAGTGATTAAACTGTGCTTCATTGTGAGTTTTATTTTACTGAGTTCTTAACCTTAAAATTGAGTATCAAGTCTAGATACTGGTCTGTGGCATCCAGAGCTTCTGCTGCACGTGTTTTAACCCTTATTGAGGTATTCCAGCTACAAGTTTTCACTTAGTAGCACTTGTGTTATCATCTAGTAGTACTACTCTTAGACCTTCCTCGCTTTTTACACTCTTAGCACTTTCAGTTTCTGACAAATATGGATGGACAATTTCCTACATTTTCTCCTGCCAGTCTGGTCGATAAGGGAATTCTGAGACAATGTAGCAACTGCCACATGTACAAGGACAACCCTGTACTACTACCACCTAGGAACACAATTTGTGAGGATGCAAATACATCAATCACCAAGTGTCATTACTCTGTCTCCCACAAACCAGTATATCTGGCACTGAGAAGGTTGGCAACATGAACAGCACACCTCAAACACCACCCACACCTACACAACACACCCCACATATGCGGAGGTCCTCAACAAAAGCATACCAAACAAAAGAGACCTCCAAGGCATAAATGCATGTGAACTCCAACGCCCACCACACCACACATAATCCACACACTTGTGTCCCACAGCCACTAAGGCCTAAACATAAACCCAACTTATTAGTCATAGGAGACTCCATTGAGAGACACACAGATGTGCCCCTCACCAGGTTGGATAAGGAGAAAGTCACGGTTAGTTGTTTGTTGGGTGCCAGAATCCGCCATATCACCAAAGCGCTCAAGTCTCCAACAGGTACTGTTATGACTCTGTCATAGTCCATGTTGGAGTGAATGACTTGAGATGTACCTGGACTATATGAAGAGAGACATGACTGAGTATGTGTCCCAGACAGGTATGTCCCTAGCCTTAAGTAGCATTCTACCGTCACCCAGAATGATGCCTCAATACAAACAGAAAATGATTGACTTTAAAACTTGCTTAGTTTCTGATGTCATTCAAAAGGGATCTAGTACCTGACAGCCTGGGATGACATGATTGACAAGCCACAATGCTTTGCCAGAGATGGTCTGCATCTTTCTCCATTGGGCTTCAGGCTCCTGGCAAAGGGTCTTGCCTTCCCCATAATGCCTTTTTTAGGCAATGCCATGAAGTCAAAACTAGCAACATGAACATTTCATCAATACGTAAATTAAACATCATGCTGCTAAATGCTAGGAGTCTAAACAGGAAGCTGCACTCATTGCAAGCATTCTTAACCGTGGAAGAAGCTGACATTTGTGCAGGGGTGGCTCGTCCTATCGGACTGCCAGACTGCAGCCCCCCCCACCTAGAAAAAAACAAAAAAATTATATGTTAAACAAAAACACACACGTGTGTGTGTGTGTGTGTGTGTAATGCCCCAGTTACTATATACTGGTGGCTAGAGAGAACAAATGGTGGTGGGTAGAGATACCCAGGCTTGAATCCTGTACCTTGTATGCAGGTGTTAAGGACCTGAATTCCCTACCCATCACCATTTATAAACAAAATTGCAGATTTTTGCCTCATATTTGATCTGATCTGTTCCTCATAATATCTGTGGTTTCTAAATGCTGCAAAGCCTGATATTTGATGGTGCAGTGGTAGTATTGTTGCTTTACAGCTGCAGGTTCTCAGGTTTGATTTTTTGCTGGGGTGCCTTCTGTGTGGGTCTGCATCTTCTCCCTGTGTTTGTGTGGGTTTGCTTTTGTGTCCTATGTTACTTACAAAGACATGTCTGCATTATTTCTTCCTGGGCCTCTGCTGAAAATTGTTTTTTTGTTACAAGTCAGATTGTCCTGATTAACAAATCGTAAATAAAATTGACAGGCATTTGAATTTCAGACTTCAGGTTTCTGAATGTTTAATTCTGTACATATTTGATGGTGCAGTGGTAGAATTGTTGCCTCACAGCTATAAGTTTTTTGGTTTGATTCTTGGCTGGGGTGCCTTCTGTGTGGAGTCTGCATCTCATCCCTGTGTTTGTGTGGATTTGCTCTGGTGTCCTGCCATTTTACAAAGACATGTGTCTGCAGTATTTCTCCCGGGGCCTCTGCTGAAAATTGTTTTTGTTCCGTCAGAAGTAGAATTCACAAGGATTTGTATTTCAGACTTCATATTCTTCAGAAAATACATAGTAACACAACCTTCTATTCTAGCAGTTTTGTAAGTTTATAAGATGAATATTTGAAATTTGTCCTTATTTTTGGGACCGTATTACCCCATTATTGGCTTTGTCCAGGTTTTTCTGTGCTAAGGTTGACAGCTATAGCAAGAACTGAATTCACTGAATATCTTTTGAGGGCTGTATTCCCTCATTACTGAGTTTGTCCAAGTGCTTTGTGCTAAGATGTTGACAGCTATGGTGAGAACTGAATTTATTAAATGATAGCCATTTAAGTTTCAGTCTTCCTCTCTTTCACAAAGCAGCTGATTTGCCGTAGTTGTATGTTGCTCTGACTCTTTTGCACAGGGACCTTGGCAGTAAAATGTATGGTGGTAACGCAGCATTTTATCTAGCAACTTTCCAAGATTATACAAGCAATGTTTAATGTGTCCCTGGTTTTTGGGCTTTTGACCCCCCCCAATAAATTTGACTTTTTCCAGATTTCTTGTGTTGCGAAGTTGAGATGCAGTTGAGTATTGAGTAAATTTTACAAGGAGCTGAGAGCTGCAGGGGAAGAGAAGTTTAGTGCTGCTTAGGGTAAGTCAGCTTGCATTGTTAATGGCACAACAGGTTGTGTACTTGCTTTTGATGCAGATGGTTGCTGGTTCTACTCCCACAAAGGGTGAATGCTGCTGTACTGAAAAAGTTAAGATAATATGAGCCTGTTATCGGTTTGCTATCCATTTCCTATTGCAATATTACTAGCTTATCATTTTTAATGTAATATAGGCAATTTATTCCTCAGGGGCATCAGACACTTTATTTTTTGATGAAACCATGAAATATAAAGGTGTTTGCTAGCAGCAACCTCTTCATTAGTTACAGATTTATTTAATGTGGAATTATTTAGATGACTTTTTACTTCTTCAGATATTGTGCATATTTACTGATAATGGTGGACTGTAGAATTGTGCATATTTACTGATAATGGTGGACTGTAGAATTGTGCATATTTACTGATAATGGTGGACTGTAGAAGTTTGAGTAGACTTTTATGATGGAAATGTTCTGAACTGAGCAGTTTTGTCATTATGGGTGCATGCATTTTGTTTCATTGTTTACTGGAAAGATGTTCTGAATTGGGCAGTTCTGCCACTGGTAAAATGTATTTTCTTTGAATGTGAGTTTCAATGCTGTTTCAATGAATCTGCGTTTCAAGGGCAGAGAAGTTTTAATGCTAAGTTTGTTTAGCAGATGTCTTAGTGTTTGTGCTGTAAAATGCCAAATAAAACTTTCAAATGAAGTCCAAATCATCATAGAAGTAAATCAGTATGCACATTAGTGTTTATAAATGGAGTGAAATAGCCAAGTAATGGATCATTGGAATGACTGCAGGGGGAGGCTCCATTCAACCATGATTTTGTGAGGGGGGAGGGTGGCAAACATAAAGACAGCCCCAGCTGAACTATACCTCCCAAATGTCCAGATTTTCAAAGAATGAATAGATTTTTGCTTCTTATTTTTGGTTTGTTCCTCATAAAATTTGTGGTTTTCTGGCAAATCATTCAGGAATTAAGTCACTAAATAACGACACACTGAGTTTCAGACTTCATAACCTTCAGAAAAATGCATGCTAAAGTAAGACCTGTTGTTCTATCAACTGTCTCAGTTTATACAAAAACAATTTTTAGTACTGTTTATATGTTCCCCCAATATATTTGGCCTTGTCCAGATTTATTGCATTAACAGGTTGAGAGGTGCATGCAAATAAATTACTTTATAGAATTAGGCATAGCCAAACCTCTCAACTGTCCCTGATTTTGGCTCAAAATGTTGCTCTTCCCCCAAGTAATCCCTCCGCAAAATAGCAATTTTGGAAGAAAACGTGGAGGGTTTACAATTAAGAAATAACTGTAATAATCAGAGTTATAGATTACTTTTATTTCAGAAATGCATGTAGATTCTTTTATTTTGTCAGCTGCTCAAGTTAGCAGTACTAATATTAAAGTGTCCCTTTTTTGACAGGTTCCCAGCTGTATTATGTGGCTATTTTATATTTTTACATCACATTTTTGGTCCATTTTTCATAAAATTGTGTTTTTTTTGGCAAAATTGTGGGTTTTCTTGGCAAATTATTGACAAATCATTAAAGACTGAAGTTAGAAAATAATGACAGACATTTGAGTTTCAGATTTCATACCATTCAGAAAATTCATACTAATGCAAGACCTATTCTATTATCTTTCTAAGTTTATAAGAGCAATATTTAAAAATTGTCCTTATTTTTGGGCCTTTGTCCCACTTCTTTGTATGGCTTTGTCTAGATTTCTTGCTCTGAGGTTGAGAGGTATGACAAATGTGTCAGGGCCATCACAGTCAGCCAGAGACATTTCAAATTGTGACATACTTCTTGCACCCCACTCCCCCATGTAGTGACTCTGGATGTGTCGAAGCAAGGCAAGGAGTAGTTATGCAGTGTAAATGTGCAGAGTATCGCTCCCATCCAAGGTAGACACAAGTACTAGAGTGGCTTTTCATCTGTCCTTGATTTTTGCAGAATGGTCTGGTTTCTGTCTTATTTTGTGTACTGTTGATTTATGCTTATTACTCAAAGTGCCTGTTGCTCTGTGTTTAAGTAGCAATACTTTAATGAACATCAGGTAATCTTGGCTGAGATCGTCAGATGCTAGTAAGCTTTAATAAGCATACTGTTAAAGAATTGCCAACATTGAAAGCCTTTCTGTTGTTGCCATGTAGAGAATACTTAAGTAGATAATGTATAAGCCTTGGGTGTTGAAATGCATATGACAGTATTTGTAATAAAGGACAGATTACATTATTTTAAAAAGCTCATTACACTTGGAGATTTCCAGTCATCTCTGCAGGCTTTACCCGTAAACTAAACAGAATGCCAACTGTGTGGTCCATAACCTGTACAGTAATCCTTTTAAGCAATGTATCTTGAACTTATTTCTTGTTTACTTTTCATTTTTTACTTTGATCATGTTTTCCCCATGAAACAATTAGATAGTTGTCAGGCAGCAGGTCTTTTTTTGGATAAGAAACATTTTTACAAGTGGGGGCATCATACATTTCTACTTTCAGCATGTTACTTGGTACTTTAATAAAGCTGAATATAAATTATAATTAAAACTGCAGTGCAAGAACTGGTTTGAGTTGAGTGCTACTTGATTTTGACTGGCATTCCATTAATGTATTTAAAAAGTAATTTATTTTTTCATGCCTCACAACCTTTTTGTTTCCATCTAGATATTACGTAAGCTGCCATGCAGCCAATGCACTAAAATATTTTTATTTTTCTACACTTCATTTTGTCTTGATTGGACTCTCATAATGATGGTTTGGCACCCAGGGCAGTGTATTTAGTTAGTTTTTGTGGTTTTGAGCATAGCTCCTCTCCTTTCATGTTGGCCACACCCCTTCCCATTGACCCCATCCATTCAGCTGTCTCCTGCAGCCCCCCTTTGATTTGAAGTTACCAGCTGCCACTGCATTTGTGCAGTCAGAGAAACCTGGTTTAAAGCTGCGGAGAGCACCCCAGCCATACCAGGTTACTCATCCAATTATTTATTCAGACCCCAAGCCATGGCAGCAAAACAAAAGGAGGTGGAGTTGCAATATATATAAAAGATATGCATACCTCTAGGCTGGTCATACAGTATGATGCACAGGAAATACTCCTAGTGCAGTTAACAACTGACAAGGCCTCTATTCAAATCATAGCTAGCTACCAGCCTCTAACTACGGTTGCCACCCATCCCGTTGTCAGTGGGACACTCATGGGTTGAGCCTTCTCATCCCGTTTCCTGCATTCACAGACAGTGGGACTTTAAAAGTCCCGTTTTCCACTTTTCATGCTCTTGAATTGCCGTTGGCATGGAAAAGCCAAAAATACTTCAGTTTTTTCGATGGCAATGCGGCTATGTCACCAAACCAGACCTGCAGTTAGAGGGATTCCCTGCTAGGTCTGGGTATTGTAATTCAAGCAGCAATTGGCTGCAGGGATTGGAGGGGGTGGGGATTCACCTCGAAGAGCCCAATAAAGTTTGCAGCTGTAGAGCAGTTTTGTCTTAGTGCTCTACAGCTGCACAGGAAATACTTAAGGTCTGAAATTTCTAATCTTAGTAGCGAAGCCAGCAAAGAATCCAGCCAGCCAGTAAAAAAGCCAGCCAGCAAAGAAGCCAGACAGCAAGGGAGCCTGCTAGCCAGCAAGAGAGCCTGCTAGCCAGCCAGCCAAGCCACTTGAGCAGACAGAGCCAGTCATCCAACTAGCCATTCCAGCAGGAAGGAAGCAAGCTAGCCCAGCAAAAACTGTGATAGTGGTAAGTACATAACATAGTATTTTGTGGCTTTAGTTATTTAAAATGGGATTATTGTGCTTTATTTATATTTTTAATGTTTAGACGTAGATGGGGATGTAGTATGCAGTATTTAAATCTGTGCAGTGGTTATTTTGAGATTTTTGAGTAGTAGTTTAAAAATGGGAATATATTGTGGTTTAAGTTTTTAATGTTTATAGGTAGATGGGGGTGCAGTACACAGTATTTAAATCTGTGCAGTGGTTATTTTGAGATTTTTGAGTAGTAGTTGTTAAAGGTATAAAACCTGCATGTATATGTAATTGTTATTGTTCTTGGGGGCATGATTTGGAAGCATTACTTTTAAAAGGCTAAACTGTGTGTACAGAAGTTTTGTTTATTTCTGGTGGGGGGCAGTGAAATATAAATTTAGTGTAATTTCTATTGTTGTAGCTTTTCCTGGGTATTTTCTGTTAGCAGATAGAAAATGTTTGAGCATAGTTTGAACTTTTTTGTGTGGAAATGTGTGCAATTTAATGCTGTTTTCAGGAAGTTAGGATATACTGTTTGGGTAATTTTTCCTGTTAGTTCTTGCAAGTCAATGTGTATGTGGTACATGCCTAACTTTTGAGGGGGAATGTTAACAGTTAATGTAGTGCATTTATTATTCTAGTAGGTACATGTTGCCAACTTGCCGAAGCTGTTTCAAGGTTGTTTTCATTTATACTTGTAAATGTGTGCATTTAATTTTTTATGCGTTTTTAATAAAGTTAAAATGTCCTGCTTTGCTTGTAATGTGAATATGGGTGTGCTGCTTTTCCTTGGGCCTGTTTATTGCATCACTGTGCTGGGTAAATTACTCTTAATTGCTATGTTTTGAGATAAAAGGAACCCATGGAGTCTGCTGTACATTGTAGTTTATTTTACTTCTCTTGCAAGAAGTATTTTTAAAAGGTAAACTGTTTATGGACTTTTTTCCTGTTTATTTTATTTTTTTTTTTTTTGTGGATGCATGCTCAGAAGTTAATGCAGTGTACTTGAGATTGTGCTAAACCATGTCATTGTTGCAGGGTAGTTTGCTTTTATAAGTAGCAAAGTTTGTATTTTGTGTTTTAGTGTTGTCGTCAATAAACTTACAATGTACTGTTTTCATTATAATCCGAATACGACCAGTGCTGTGTTGGGCATGTTCATTAATAGATCATTGTGCTGTGTAAATTAGTGCCATACATTTCTTTTAATTGCTGTGGTCAAAAGCTAAATCAGGTCTATGGTATCCACTGTGCATTCCCATTCATTTTAGTGTTTTTTGGTTCAGTGAAAATGTGGTTAACTTTTTTTTCTTGAGGGGTGGGATGAGGTGGGGGGCATGTTTGGTGGTAAAAATAATGAATTTCATTTTCTACGAGCTGTGTTAATGTTAGTTTTCAATGGCCAAAATGCCCCCTACATTACCTCATTTACTATTTGGCCTTTTTCAAACTGTTTGTAATGTTAAGTCTTTTCTGCTCCATTCCTCAGTTCTTTTGCATGCTAATGTTTTTCAAGCCAATTTTTTCAAGTGCCACTGTTTTTCAAGCCATTTTTTGAGTGCCACTGTTTTTCAAGCCATTTTTTTGAGTGTCACTGTTTTTCAAGCCAGTTTTTTTCGAGTGACACTGTTTTTCAAGCCAGTTTTTTCGCATGCCAATGTTTATCAAGACAGTTCTTTCGCATGCCAATGATTTTCAAGCCAGTTCTTTTGCGTGCCAATGTTTTTCTAGCTAGTTCTTTTGTGTGCCAATGTTTTTTGAGATAGTTCTTTTGCATGCCAATGTTTTTCGAGCCAGTTCTTTCATGTGCCAGTGATTTTTGAGCCAGTTCATTTGTGCTGTGCAGCAGTATGTTACTGCACCCTGCTAACACAGTTTTGGTACATATGTTGCATATCAGGCAGCAGTATGTTACTGCACCCTATTAACACAGTTTTGTTAAACATGTTGCATGTCAGGTAAGTACAGATTCAAGCATGAAGAGAGCAGTAGCTTCATCACAGTCAACCAGGAGCAAGAGAATGTGCAAGTGGCAGGATGTTTGGAAAACAGAATTCGACTGGATCGAGAGATGCAGTGATGTCAAAGCGTTCTGCAGGTACTGCAAGAGAGAATTTCTAGTTACACACAGTGGAAGAAATGATGTTCCACAACAATAGGCAACTGAGCAACATGACTGCTATTCTTCAAGCTAAATCCAGTCACCTGATGACAAAGTGGGCAAGGAATGCAAACCTTCAGGAACCAGAACTTAGGATCATTGCAGCAGAAGCCTCTGAGGTGTTCCATGCTGTTAAGCACAATATTTCCTATAACAGCTTGGACTGTGCAGTAAAGTTGGCCAGCCAGTTATACAGTGAATCGGACACTGCAAATAAACTATCTTGTGGAAGAATCAAGCTGAAGCCATAGTCCAAAAAGTTTTGAGACCACACTCATTGGAATGCCTACTGCATGACCTTCAAAAACCAGGCACTTCATTTGCAATTTCATCATATGCTTCCAACAAGGGGAACATAAAATTATTTCCACTTGTTGTGAGGTATTTTTCTAAAGAAGAAGGGGTGGTAAATGGCCTTTTGGACTTCTATGAAGATCCTGATGAATCTGCACAGGCTATTTCACAGCAAATTTCCAACATTATGGAAAGGCACTCCTTGCCCTGGAACGGCATTTCAGCTTATGGGGCTGATAATGCCAGTGTGAACTAGGGGAAGAAATTTGGTGTGTATACCAGATTAAAAGAAAAGTGCCCATCACTCCAGTAGGCTAACTGTGTTGCCTACATCATTCACAATGCAGCCAAAAATGCTGAATCACAACTACCGCACGACATGGAAGTATTTGTAATGAAACTTTTCAGCCACTTCTCAGGTTCTGCCACAAGGACAAGAGACTTGAAAGACTTCTTTGAGTTTTGTGGCATGGAATTTGAGGGTCTTTTAAGACATGTGCCAACAAGGTGGCTGTCACTACTCCCAGCCATAGAAATAGTAGTGAAAAATCTCCCAGTGCTCCAGTCCTATTTCCTCTCCCAGGGAGAAGAGGAGACCCCTCCCCCGGCAGATATGGCAGTACTTTTCAGCTAATGAACATGGTGAGAATGAATTGCCTACTCTGCCCCAGTACTATTTGCACTTTCTCTGTGCTGTTCTTGTTGATTTTAATGAACATATAAGTACATTAGAAATATCAGCACTTACTGCTATGGAAACATTTTGTTTAATGGTCTCTTTGAAGCAAAAACTGCAGGCAAGAGCTGAAGGTGCTTTCTTTGGAGGGAAACTTAGGGCACTTATGAACACATTAGATAGCACTTTTGCTAACAAACTGAAAAGATACTTCATTGTGTTCTTGGAGACAGCAGAGAAGTACCTGGAGCAGTGGTTTGATTATACTGAAAGCAACTACTTGTTTAGACTGTCTAAATTATCTCTAAATGAGCCCTTTGCTTTCAGTGACTTACTTAATGTGGCCACTGCCCTGAGTCTGCAGGATGCAGATGAAGACTATCTTTTTAGGGACTACTTGGCAATTAGGCCCTTTCTCGAACAGTTATGTAAAACAAGCTTGACCCCAGGAGAGAAGTGGCTGAAGCATTTCAAAGAAGGGCCTGAACTGACTATACTATATCCGATAATTGCTAGGGTGTTATCTATACTGACCTCAAATGCATTTGCAGAAAGAGTTTTTTCTTTGGTGAAAGGTAAATGGACAGATGTGTGAAACTGATGTAGTGTGGACTTGCTAAAAACTGAACTAATGATGACTGTAAATTACTGGATGAAATGTTGTGACTTTTACTCAAATATTGTTTCTAATTGGGCCCTTCTTCAAGCCATAAAATCAAATTCAAAATACACTTTTAAAAAAAAGTGATTTAGTGTACTAGTGTGCAGTATAAAGTACTAGGGTGCAGTTTGTAATTTTGTGTTTTTCTTTGCTTTAGCTTTAATTTGCTAGTGTGCAGTATGTAGTACTATGGTACAATATGTAGTTTTGTGTTTTTCCTTTGCTTTAGCTTTAATTGACAATAAAAAGTCTTAATTTTATACTTGGCTTGTATGTGGTATGTAGATTTTTTAAGTTTTCTTTCTGAATAGTCATGGTTGGTTTATGATTTTTTTTTTACTTTTTAAATAAAGTGTCTGTTTAATGAGTAGTGTGTTTTTTATTCCTTTAAAGTTTATTTACTGTTACAACTGAGTAATGTGTGTTTTTGCAGTAATAGTTCACATCATTTAAATGGTTTGAGTTTTCAGTATGCTGTAATGTCACAATGTATCCATAACTGTAATACTGCATCTCCTTTAACACCTCTGGTGATGTCTTGGTGTGGGTGTGTGGCCAGTGTCATATTGGTCACACCCCCTGTCCTATTGGCCACACCCCCATGTCACACTTTGGCCTTGTTAAAAGGTGGCAACCCTACCTCCAACTCTGATTCAAGATGCTCACTCCACCTATCTGGACTTCTTCAAATCTATCACGATTCAACCCTTTACCCCAGTCCTGTGCGGCTTTAACTATCCAGCCATACATTGGAAGAAATACTCATGCCAAAACACAAATTCCCAGAGATTCCTTGATTTGTCAATGCAAATGCCTTGGACCAGTTGGTTGACACCCCCACAAGAGGTGAAAATATCTTGAATTTGGTATTAACCAACATGAGTAACCACTGTGTCATCATCCCTGGTAAGATCCAACAACAAAGCATTCACTTTTGAAGTCACCATCTCCCCCGACCCCACCCAGCTAGGATCATACAAAAAAACTTCCCTGAGGGAAGGTATAAACAGCTTCACAGCCCCCTTCTCCTCCACAGAAACTGGCACATATGTCCAAACTTATACCAAAGTACTATATGAGCATTTATATAGCTGCATGGGATCAAGAATACTAGCCAGGACAAAATCATCCTTTTCAAGAAAGAGTAAACCTGTCTTGTGGACATCTACAATAAATAAACTCTATAATAAAAGAAAAAAATGCTGTCCAGGACCAAGAAAGAGCAGGTGTCTAATTGGAAGCAATCTCTCCTTAGCGTGAACAAGCAAATAAGAGCACTAGTGAAATCCTCCAAAGGAAACTTCGAGTCCAAACTGGCCATATCTACTAAAGACAATCACAAGACTTTCTTCACATATGTCCACAATTGCAAGGGAAGCACCCAGATCTGCTCAGAAATGGTGGTCAAGGACACCAGATACACAAACCCTGTAGATATAAACAACTTGCTGACAGACAGGTTTAGGAAAAACTTTACTCCTCTGTCCACCACATCAGTAAAACAGGACATCCCCAGTACCTGCCCCTTCCCCTTATCTCTAGGGAGCAAGCCATCACTGCCCTCTCAAAGGCAAAAAATACAGCCTCCATGGGCTCCAATAACATCTCAGGCTGCATCCTACATGAACTCAGACAGGAACTTGCAGCTCCATTATGCACCTTATTCAACCAAAGCCTGAGTACTGGCTTCATCCCAGCCGAGTGGACAGCTACTGTCATCCCTTTGCACAAAGGTAGAGCATCCACCGATCCAGGAAATTATAGCCCCACCAGCCTAACTAACCTGATTGCAAGGCCATGGAGCAGATTATCATGGACCTCATTAACAAGGACATTGGCAACCTCCAGACACTTGATCTCACACAGTTTGGTTTTGTAAAGGGGAGGTCATGCCTGTTAAATGTGGTCAACTTCTTTGAGAAAGTCACCAAGGCCACAGATGAGGCAAAGATGGTGCACACCACCTATCTTGACCTGGCCAAGGCCTTTGATACTATTCCCCAATCAGGTATAATAGATAAACTCTCTCAACTAGGCATCAATCCATATGTTACCAGATGGGTAGCATATTGGCTCCCTGATAGAACCCACCTAGTCAAACTAGGGAAAGCCACCTCTAGTAGTAGACCTGTAACAAGTGGTGTACCCCAAAGATTGGTCTTGCAGCCTCTGCTGTTTGGGATATACTTCTCAGAGGTGCAGGCCAAATCTAGTGGGCCATGGCTGACCAACTTTGCAGATGACTGCAAGCTGGGTGCTATCATCAATTCCCCTAGTGATGTGGACACCCTCCAAGAGGATCTCACCCAAACAAATGACTGGTGCCAGAAACATGGCCTCAAAGTGAATGCCAAAAAATGCATAATCATCCCTTTTGGAAAGAATGATGTCCCCACAAATTATCACATTGATAATAAGGCACTAAGCATGCAATCAGTTGTTAGGGACTCGGGAAGCCAGGTTGATAGCAAACTGACTTTTGACCACCATATTGCCTCAGTTATACGGAAAGCTTTCTACATGGCCAACTCCATTAGTAAGGATATCCCATCCAGGGACAAGGTGGTCATAGCATCCCTATTTTCTTTCCTTATAAGACTGATTATTGAATATAATGCCCCTTTCAGCATGTACCTCACAAAGCACATGCAGAAGCTGGAGAGACCACAGAGATTTCTCACCCGGAGAATCCAGGGCCTCAAACATCTACCCTACACAGATAGGATAAAAGTTCTGTCCCTCTACTCAGTCTCCTACAGACATCTCAGAGGTGACATCTGTCTGGCATACAAAGCAATCTCAGACCCTGCCCTGATGGGACTGCTTCATATCCGGAAGTCAAACTCCACTCGAGTAACCCACACATGAGACCTCAACCTGGTCTGTGACATCAATAGGACTTGTTGGCAGGACAGATTTGTGTCCCAGAGACTCCCCCTTTTGTGGAATAGACTCCCTCTCCACTTAAAGCAGAGTACCTCATTAAACCTTTTTAAGTGCAACTTGGATAACTGGATGGCGAACAGAAAATACACCCCTGGGATTCCACCTATATCCCTGCTGGACAGTGGCATAGGGTGCTGACTTGTTGAAACATGGGCTAAATTCTTGGCTAGGCGTGTAAAGGCCTCAGGACCAATAGCTTAGTAACTTCCTATGATCCTATGAAAAAAGCACAGAGTTTGTAAAATGACCTCACCCCTAGTCTTTCTCTTATAGATTGTAGATTGCCACATCTGTTAAGAAGCTACAAGATTCAGCATTCATTACTCACAGCTTTGTACTGGTTTACAATAAAAAAACCCTGTAATTATCAGGTCTGTAACAAATTGCAATCCTTCCAGTTCCCAATTCTTTTATAAAAATCTAAGGAAAGTAGTCGTCTTGGGCATAGAATGACTGTGCTCTCTCTCTCTCTCTCTCTCTCTGTCTGTATATATTGTTATACATGTGTTAACTGGGGAAGTCCAGTACTAGTTACAACTACATATCTTGGGCTGTTAAATTATACCT
This sequence comes from Protopterus annectens, assembly GCF_019279795.1. Classification (NCBI taxonomy): domain Eukaryota; kingdom Metazoa; phylum Chordata; order Ceratodontiformes; family Protopteridae; genus Protopterus; species Protopterus annectens. Next base: position 130,915,637 of record NC_056729.1, read on the forward strand.
TGGACCCTTTGCAATTAGCATTTTGGATGTAATATTTCTGTGGATCATTCTACTGCTGTGGGATAGTTAAAGAGTGTATACTAATTACTAGTGTCAGGGGACTGTGCTCCCACTGCAGCCCTCCAAAGTGGGTTGTTTGACCCTACACCACAATCTCTAAATATACTACCTCTGAGGCTGTGACACCTTGGACAAAAAAACAAAATGATATGCTTTCATCAGTGGCAATGCTAAATGTGGGAAATAGTATGGAGTAAATTCAGATAGGTCCCAGTTTTCCAGAGTCATGCAGTCTCTGGATATCTGCATTGGCTTAGCCATAAAGGATACAAGTAGATGCTTGGGAATCTTAAACACAGGACTATAGGACTATATGATGAAAAAGGCCAGGACCTGGGAATATCAATCCTCATAGTCATATTGTGTTTGATTTTGTGTTTGTGTGCGTGCATGAGTGCACGGGAGTGCGCGCGCATGTGTGTGTGTGTGTGTGTGTGTGTGTGTGTGTGTGTGTGTGTGTGTCATTGTGTGCATATCCTGAGGATGTCATGGTGGCACTGTGCACTGTCTTGTACAGTGGGAGGTATTATACTTTAATGTTTACGATGCAGAGCAGAGATAGACTAGCAGTCCTGTAGATGAGTAGCACAAGTATACCCACATAAAATTATATTTATTAATAGAGGTAAAATATAGAACATGCAGAATACAACTGAATGGAGTGTGTCTTTGCTGCTAGGTTAATAGGTAGGAATGAGTAATACCTTTAATATCTTGGAAAAGCCCTGGCTGCTGTCCGCTCCTGTCCCAGCATCTTTTGCCTTAATACCCTGCTCTTCTTGTGCTATTCCTGCACTAGTCTCTAGAAACCAACCTATCTTGTGGAAAGGACCCTATCCAAATCCCTGCAGTTGCATCTCACAGCCTAAATTCCTTGCATCCTGTCTGAAGAAAACAAGAAATACCCTGCTCTTCATGTGCTATTCCTGCACTAGTCTCTAGAAACCAACCTATCTTGTGGAAAGGACCCTATCCAAATCCCTGCAGTTGCATCTCACAGCCTAAATTCCCTGCATCCTGTCTCAAGAAAACAAGAAAGTATTTTGTTGGTCTTTATATCCTACCAGTAAAATTGTAAACCATTGTACTAAAGTTTTAGGGGTTCAAAAGCATGCTCCAAGCCTGGAGAGCCAGCAGCTTCTACCTCCCTCTCTTAAATACACTATTACCCACTTACCTCCTACCCTTCGCAGTAACCCCTTTTACTTGCAGTCACCCCCTCCCAGTTCTATAACCAGTTAGCTCCCTCTCAAACTTACTTGCAGTAGAAGACCCGGCCACTAGGTGGCACCCTTATCTCAGCCTCCACCTCCTGCATACCCTCTGTTCTCTTGTTTCATTACCTTAACATTTCTGAAGTCCTAGACCTCCTCTTAATACTCTCTCCTCACCCTTTACTTCAACTGTCTACAGCTACCTATTCCATCACAGACTCCTTACTTATCTCTGCTCTTCCCTACTCCTGACTTATCTAACTTATCTTCAGTATCCAGCTCTGCTGATTGTTTCTTCTCCAGCTGCTTTACTACCTGTTTCAACCCGCACCGTTCGCCCTGTGGGCTCACTCCGCTCCTCTCCCTACCGCCAATTCCCACCCACCCCAGGGGTCCTACTCTTATACTAATTACCCACACCCTTTCTTCCTCCCATAACTCTCAGGCTACCTTACCATTGGCCACACACCCCTATTCATCCTTTTCTAACCACTCCCTATCTCTCCTACCACTCCCTCCAATTTTGGTTCTTCCCTATCCACAACTACCATACTCCCATACCTACAACAAGACACCAAACTAATAATCCATCCAAATGTATAAACTATCCATCCCAACACACTTATACCTGTTACTTCTACTACTTATTCTACCACCATTACTTTTAGCCTACATACTTACCTCTTATAAACACTCATTATATCCAAACCTTCATAACCCCAATAAGCTAATTACTTCTTTTTCCCTGCCAGTACTCTCTAACCATGTAAACATAACATCTACACCCAGCTACCTACTGTCAATATTTCATAGAATATTCCACATTAGGTATTATAATCACAATCCCAGAAAATCCCCACATCTATACAGAAGATTCCCAACTTCAACCTTTCTAATACAACTCCTCTCATTAAAAGATGGAGCTATCCACCAAACTCCTGGCCCAATTACACTTCCTACCACACAACTCCACAATCCCAATCAATTCAACACTCATTCCCTTACTCAACCAACAGACTCTCTCTTCATAGCCCACCTCAACATACATAGCATTAATAATAAAGTCTCACAACTCCATGCTCTCTTAGAAGTCTACTCTTTCAACATTCTTTGTTTAACAGAAACCTGGTTAAAGCCTGTAACTAAAGACAATAAAATCACCCCACCCGGATATAATATATTTAGATGTGACCGTGTAGCAAAGAAGGGTGGGGGAATTGCTATCCTATTTAAATCAGGTCTACAGATCACCACATATGACTTTAAACCACCTGTAGATTCTACTGCTGAAATTCTTATTTCCAAACTTCAACTCAACATTTTCAAATCCATCTATATTATCTGTATCGATCTACCTCCTGGCAATAACAATGCCACCATAGAAGATATCCTCTGCTGGCTATCACTAAACCTGCCTCAAGAAACCATTATCCTAGGTGATTTTAACATAGATTGCAATTGCTGTTGCAGCAGCCACCCTACCACCCACATTAACCTATTTGTTTTTTCTCAAATCATTACCTCCCCTACCAGGATAAACAAGCCTAATAAGAAAGAAAGTACCTTGGATTGGATTCTTATAAATAACCATCCCCACACATATGAATCTGGAACCCTCCCTGATGATATTAGTGACCACTCACTTACCTACATTATCAGGCATAAGACCAATGTCTCCATTCCAGCCACTTTCAAGTTTATTAGGTCCAAGAAAAACTTTAACCCTGATCTCTTTCAAAGCAAACTAAGAGCATGCAACTGGTCTCCCTTAAAACACCTCCCATTGGAGGAAGCTGTTAAATACTTGAATTCCAAATTCCTAGCTATTCTAGATAACCATGCACCAAACCACTCTATTAGAATTAAAACCAAATCCGCCCCATGGCTTTCAAAAGAAACCAATCAAAAAATCCACCTCAGAAATAAATACTGGGCCAAATGGCGAATGGCAAAAAACTCTGCAAACCATCAAAACTTTAGACAACTGAGAAATGACACTAAAAAAGCTATACTGTCTGATAAAAGAAACTACTACTTACAGTTCCAGCAAACTAAACATAATAACGCACAAAAATTCTGGGCAAATATTAACCAACTACTACACCCAGGTCAATCCATTACACCTAACCCACAAGGCACAGACCAGGAGAATCCAAAGCATACTGCCAATGCCTTCAATACCTTTTTCACTGAGGCCATTCTAACACTTGCCAGTCCTATCACCTAATAACTTCACTTTACCTACCTCTAACACAACCCCACCCCTCCATTTCTCTTCCAACCAGTCCCTACAACATATATTCTTTCCCTTATCCAAAAACTGAAATCATCCTCTCCTTCAGCAGACCAAATATCTGCTGAATATCTACCGAAATCAGCCAAATCCATGGCCTATCCCATTTCCATTCTGATTAATAGAGCCGTCAGTGAAGGACACATCCCTAGCATCTGGAAAGTCTCCCATATTATCCTCCTTCATAAAGGTGGAAACTCTACTGAATTCTCCAACTACCGTCCCATAGCCCTACTTTCACCTTTGGCAAAACTAATGGAAAAATGCGTCCATAAGCAACTGCTAGACCACCTAATCCAAAATAACTTACTTTCCATCTGTCAACATGGTTTCAGACCTTCCCACAGCACTACTACTGCCATCCTTTCCTTTACTGACTGTAGTAACAAAAAACGACACTCCAATATGCTTTCCTCTGCACTATTTATCAATCTGTCCAAGGCATTTGATATGGTTAATCACCAAATACTTAGTAATATCCTCAAATCCCTGTCACTAGATGCACTCACTATTAAATGGTTCCAATCCTATTTAGATAACAGTCAACAGGCAGTACTTTGGCACAACATTCTATCTACCCACCTGCCCATTAACAATGGCGTCCCTCAGGGGTCCATATTAGGGCCTCTTCTTTTCTCCATATTTATCAATGACCTTCATCTAGCAATCCCCCAAGCTACATGCATTCAATACGCTGATGATTCTACACTTATAAGCACAGCCACATCCACTTCCAAACTTCACTCCCTTACCCAACAGGTATTTAATACAGAAGAACAATGGTTTACACAACATTGCCTTCTCTTGAACCCCCAAAAAACTAAACTCCTCCTTTTCAATCTTACTCGTAAGTCCACCCCAATAGATTTCTCAGTTACATCCACTAATGGTACTCCCATATCACCTGACCCAACTACCAAACTACTTGGTATCACTATAGACAACAATCTTTACTTTGACATCCATATCAACAATACTATAAAAACTGTTAACAAAAAACTAGGCTCTCTCTATAGAGTCAAACCCTTCCTTTCACCAACAGTCAGAATAACTATTGCTTATACCCTTCTAATCTCTACACTCCTCTATGCCTCACCCATATTTACTAATGTATCTAAAAATAACCTCACCAAACTGGAAATCTCCTACAATAACATTGCCAGGTTTGCTACTGGCAACCCATTCAGAACCCACCACTGCTATAATCTTAAGCAGCTAGGATGGCTAGAAATTCTGAATCTGCTTAAATTCCACCAGCTAACCATTGCCCATAAGACCCTTTACCAACCTTCCAGTACTCCTATACTATCTACCCTCATCATCCCCTATAATAATCTGAAATCCTTGTGCTCATCACACAAACTTCTTGTAAACACCTCTAAATCTAATAACAGGGCTGGGGATTCTCTTTTCAGTAATACTGTTGGAAAATCCTGGAACCTTCTCCCCAGTGAACTTTCCTCAGTTTCCTCTACGTCTCTTTTCAAAAACAGACTGTAACTTTTCCTGAGAACACACTGGCTATGCCCCTGTACTAAACCTGACTAATCATGTTTCTACTCATAACAGGCACTGCCTACCCACTACTTCCCTATAACTAGCTCTACTTTCCTTACTTTCCACATTACCTTTTTCCTTACCCTTCTTTTCATCCCCTGAGCTTACTCATAGTGTGACAACTCTTTATTAATATAATTACACAATATGCCTCTTTTATTGTTACTTTCTGTATTCTACCTGTAATTTGCACTGTATCTGCCTATTGCACTGCTAAGTATTCTGCCCTCTGTAATTTGCATTGTACCTGCCTTTGGCACTGTGAAGTATTTCTGCCCTCTTTGATAATTTCTGTGTTAACTTCAAACTTCAAATGTACTTTGTAAATATAAATGTATTTATTTCTTCTTATCCCAGACCTCATCTCCACACTATAGTATATAATATACCTGCATTTTTGTATTGTACCTGAATTTTGAAATGGGAGGTATTTAGACCTCTATGATAATTTCTGTATTAACCTGTAACATAATTGTAAATAAAAATGTTTTTGTTATTTTTCTACAAGGGGCTTATCTCCCCGGGCCTCTACTGAAAATGGATGTGTATCCAGTTAGACTAGCCCAGTCAACAAATGTAAAATAAATAATACAGTTTACAGACATTATGAACTGCCTTGTGTTCTTTACCTGTTAATGTACAATTGATCACTTGTCTCATTTGGGGTTCAACCTTAGTGAAGGATGTCATAAAAGTATTTAGATTTGCTTTGCAGTAGGCCATTTTTAAACTGTACTGCATTTAGTACAGACAATTGATACACTTAAAACTAGTATGATATCAATGGACTATGAAAGGCTTGTAGCACTATATGAGGGTTGTGATTGATGTAATTCATGTAATGTATATACATAGACTGTGGTATCAGATAATGCATTAGAGGAATCTATTCTATAAAATAACATGCCTTTAGTAAACAGAAAATTATTTTTTTCTCGCACTTTTTGCCCCTTGTCTCTTCTGATCATCAGCCCCATCCTAACCGAAGACTAGTTTATTTTATTATCACTGAAGGTGAGAGTCAGCCATTTAGGCAGTATGACACTTAAATAATTTAGGCAGCCATCAGGGGCAATATGACACTTTTTTCCTCTTTTGCTTCTTATTCCATTCATATGTCTAATAACAACCCCCGGAAGGGGCACATGATGGGCGTCATCACTGCCGACTCCTCACAACTGCAAGGAGATGATGTCAGCAAGACTGACCATATGTCCCACATGCAACACCATATCATTATTTCCCCATCTTCTATAGTAAAACCAATCTATGTGAGTATGCCCAAGCAAATGCTCACATCCATCCAGGATGGGCACATCCATCCTCCCTGACTGTGTCATCAAGTATCTGACCCTACTGAAAGTCGAATGACCTGGACCACAGTAAGGACTTTGCCCATCTAACTGAGGCACAGCCTAGTATACAGAAAATACAAACACATTTACAACATATTTGCAAAACACTGTAGGCTTGCTCAGTGATCTATAGTAAATCAGAATAACTTAACTTGACACTTGCAGTTTGAAATGAAAAAAAAAATGTTACTGTTTTTAGTCCCATACAGTCCCTCTAGAAAATAGGTTGTATGGTAGATGTCCCAGTCCTTAGACCTCAAGCAGGCACTGATTCCAGCTCTTTAAGTGATTTATTTAGGTATATTCCATAATTTTGTCCTGATTGTCCTGCTACACTCCACACCTCCAGAGTTTGTTTTAGGAAAACTTTTGCTCACTACCTCTGAACCTCCAAATGAGCAATATATTTCCTGCCTTGGTCTTGCAGACTAACTCTTTTTCTACAACATTAATTTGCAATCAGTGCATTTTAACTGGTTAATTCATAGTTTTCCAGACAGACATTGTGGGAACTTCTCAGTGCCAAAGCACATTTAGGATCATAGGATCATAGTAGATTACCAGGCTATCGACCCGGAGGTCATTTTAAGCGTAGCCATTTCTTCCCAATGTAATACCATATAAATGCTAATCAATACCCAAGATTGCATTTAGCGATGACTGCATATGTCCAGGAGGGATGTGGGATCTATCCCTGGTAAGAATTTACAGTGCCCCATCCACTTGTCCAGGTTCCTCTTGAACAGTGTCATAGAGGTGTTCTGTTTGACATGAATTGGTAGCCTGTTCCAAAGACATGGTAGTCACTGGGAAATAAATATTTCCCTCCAGCATGTCCTATTTAAGTGGCAGGCCATATTTAGGTCCCTGAAATGAGCAGCCCTAGCCCCATTTGATTTATGGATATGCAGCAAATTCCTTAGGTTTGGGTCTTGGATTGCTCTGTAGGTCAGGCATAAGTCACCAATAAGAAGTTTATATGATATGGAATATAGTGACAGGGACTTTAGTTGGTCTGTGTAAGGCACATGCTCGAGCCCCTTGATCATCTTTGTTAGAAACCTTTGAGGTTTCTCTAATTGTTGCAGGTGCTAGTATGGTACATGTTAAATAGGGTGTTATACTCAATTATGGGCCTGATAAGTGCCGGGTATAGGGGATTAAAACTTCTTTTGCTCTTGAGGTGATGCATTTACTAATCAAGTGTGCTATGTAGAGAGCTTTTCTTACTACAGTAGATACATGGTGGTCAAAGTTAAGTTTGCAGTTAGCTTCTGATCCCAAGTCCCTTACCACTTCATGGGTACTTAGGGTGTGGTTGTTGATTTGCTAGTGTGAGGGGACATTGTTAGTGCTGAAGGGAATGATGATGCATTTCTCTGCATTGTGTTTGAGACTGTGACTAATACACCAGTCGCTGGTTTGCATGAGAACCTCCTGGAGTATACTGATATAATTTGGGGATTCAATGATTGCACCTAGTTTGCAGTTGTCTGCAAACTTGGTTAGCCACAACCCCTTTGTTTTGACCTTAACTACTGAGTAGCATATAGCAAACAGTAGAGGGCCCAGCATTGACCCCTGTGTCATCCCATTGGTAATAGGTCTGCTGGTTGATGTGGAGTCACCCACTCTGATAGGGTGCATCCGGTTTGTGAGCCAGTTGGCAACCCATCTTACAATGAAGGGGTTTACATCCAGTTTGCAACATTTATCGGTAATGCCTGAATGTGGGATTGTGTCCAAAGTCTTTGCCAAGTCGTGGTATGCTGTTTGCACAGATTTGCCCTCGTCAATGGCCTCAGTCACATTTCCAAAGAAATCCACCAGATTTAACAGGCAGGATCTGCCCTTCACAAAGCCAAATTGGGTAGGAGCCAGGTTTTGGAGGTCACCTATGCCTTTATTTATGAGGCCCATGTGGATATGTTCCATGGCCATACAGCTGAGGCTCATTAGGCTTATGGGTCTGCAATTCCCTGGGTCTGTTGCTTGGCCACCTTTGTAGAGGGGAATAACTGTTGCTGTTCTCCATTCCACAGGAACAAAGCCTGTGGTTAGGCTATGATTGAAGAGGGTGCTTAGTGGTGATGCTAGTTTATGTTTTAACCTGTTTAGAAGATAGTCTGGGATGTCATCTGGTCCCATAGAGGCTGTGTTTCTTGCCTTGGAAAAAGCATTGAGGACCTGCTATTCCAATATGTAGGGTGGGGAAGAGTTTGGGGGAAGGTTTGTTGTAAAGTAAGAGGATAAGGGAGTGAATTTTCACCACACCTATCTGCTGGCAGGTTTGTTATCTCTGTGGGGTCAGTGTGTGTGATATCACTGGTCACTAGTTTTGCACCTGCTTGTGTCCTACCTTTTAGGCTATGTATGTAGCTATAGAAGGCCTTATGGCTATCCTTGGCTGTACTTGTTAAGTTTCTCTCAAAGGACTCCTTGGAAGATTTGACAAGTTGTCTTATTTGCCTGTTGAGGCTGAGGAGGGCAACCTTTTGCATTTATTGTAAAGTTTGTTGACAGTGGATGCCACCATGGCAGCTTGTTTTTACTTGGGGCTCTGGTTTTGATTTGTTCTGGTATGGCTGAGTTTATACACTTATGCAAGTGATTGCACATGACTTTAGTGTAAGCTTTGGTGCAATTACCACTTCCAGCTTTGGGTGGGACTTCGAGTGTACTTACACCATCACCTAGGAGGGTATAGTTTGCCTTGGTGAAGTTTTTTAGTCTAATTTCACCCTTTGTGAGGTCTGGTGTTAGTGCCAGCTCAAAGGTGACTGATTTGTGGTCAGTTTTAACTAATGAGGGTCCGATAGTTATGGCAGTGCATCTGTTTGACATGCTGGTGAGGACCAGATCAAGAATGTTTGTTCCCCTAGACAGGGTGTGGACACTTTGTTCCAGGGCATTTGAATTAACAAAGTAAAGGAACTTTTGTCTTAGCAGGTTAGGGCTAGCAAGAGGTTCTCTGGTTCAATTCTTGGAGGAGTGCCTTCTGTATGGAGTCTGCACTTCCTCCTTGCAGTCACATGCGCTTCCTCCAGGTGCCCCAGTTTCTTCCCACATTCCAAAGACATGCTGTAGGTGGATTGGACACTTTAAACTGGCTGTAGGTGAGAGTGTGTGCAAGTGAATAGTACCAATGGACTACCATAGCAGGGCTAGCTACCCAGCAGTGTTGACCTTGGCTAGAGATGATTGCCACTATTGACCCCAATGTACAAAATGGGAAAAAGGGGTTGAGGATGGATGGATGGATGGTTATGGATTTTCTTATTGCTGGAGGACTGGTATAGACTGATGTTCATTACATAAAATCATCAACAGAATGGTTGTTTTTAAATCACAAATGCTTTTTTCAGGTATTTGCACATTAAAAAATATAATAAAATAATTTTCATGTTTTTTTTAAATATACAAAATATAGATAAATAATTATCATAATATGGTATAATGACTGTAACAGATGGTCACCATCCAAATATTTGCAAATGACCAGTGCCTCCTGCATTTGTTTGTCTGTGTATATTTATTTATTATTGTGCCAGACAACTTATACAACTTTCATCCATGATGAGGTCCACTCTCAAGATACTACACATGTACTTTAAATTAGCAAGTTCAGAGTAAAGACATGAATACAGTGCAAAAGGACTGTACAAACATCTGTATGATTTGTACCTATTTATATATCAAATTGCAGAAATATGCACTTAACATGTAAACCATCATTTAAAATGAATGTACCTTAGATATACCACTGAGGAGTGTTTTCTGAGGTACTAAATTACTTCACTTAACACAGTGGTACCATCTACTGCTGAGCTATTAAACCAGTTTACCATGGAGATAATGAAATCTAGTGTTGCCAATCAGGAAGTAAGGAATGGTTGATTTTAGCAAATGCTATTAAAAAAAAATCACATAATAATTGCTTCTGCAGCTTCTCCTCCACTACATCCTCTATGGGTACAATCCCGTCTTAATATCTGATATCCAGCTGCCATAGCTTCATCATTACATTTTAGTTTTTGGCCATGTTTCAGTGATACAGAAAGTAAATAATAGATGAGTTAACTAAGCAGTGTATTTGGTCAGCCTTTTTACACATACTAACTACTGCATTTAAGTGAGGTAATTTTATGGCTGAATGAAAAGTATGTAAGTCCAGCCCTGTATAATATACCTTACAATACTTGATTTTGGGCTGAGATGAATATTGCCACATCTAATTAGATAATTTGTATGTTTCTCTAAGAAGTGAAGCATTATTTTTATCTTCTTTTTATGTGTGAGTGTATTAATTGCAATGAATAGTAACCTATTTTCTATCACTACTGTAAGGGACTATACAGTCTAGAGTGTAAGTTGCACAGCTTCTGAAGTTCCTCAAACGATATATGCAAGCTGTTTTTTCTGCCACCCAAAGCCCAAAACAGTGATCTGCCCTTGGGGCCCTTGTGATATCATGGACCCTGGACCTGACAAATAGCTTACAGTCATCTTGTTCTTGACTTGTCTTGTGAGTGTGGACTCTGTATGTCTAAGTGTAGAATCAGCTATAACTAAAACATTTCCCTGTGAAGAAACATATTTACTAGACCTGATGGGCTTAGGCCTGCTTTCCTCGAGATTCTTTGGTACGCTTTGTGGATTTAAAGACTGTGCATGTGGAGAAGTAGCAAGTGTTTCCTGTTGTGCTGTAGGCTGGAATCTTTTACAATGTGCTCTAGTTGGCATTGGCATTTTTTTCTTTACAACCTCAGCATACATTATAGGTTTAGTGATATGTTGTAAGTGATAAGAGAGTTGTGGAAGTACATTTCTTACTGATAGTGGGTTAATGCAAGTGATTTGCCTCCATGTTGCTTAAATATTTACAATTCTGTCAGTCAGTAAGCATAAAGCAGTTGCTACACTGTCTTAGAGCACCTACTGGGATCAGACTGGCCACAAATGGAATAGACTATTCAGCCATGCTACAAGATAGTGGAGGACTAGAGTTTGTCATAATCCTCAAGGGTAGGAGGGAGACAATTACAGAAAACACTGATGATTTATGGATGAAGTACTTACAGTAATATGTAGAAGAGACGGTAGCTAAACTAAAAGTACTTAGTAAAAAGAAAGTACTAGGTCAGCCAAGAACAATGAATAATGCTGATTCAAGCATTGTCTACTGTCTCAGTACCAGTTCTGTTTCCACCACAGCTGCATGTCTCTAGGAATCAATTATAAATTGACTCTTTCTCACATCAGAAGCAAATTAGTAGCTCTACTCCCAATCAGAGACCACCAGGAATCAATGCCCCTCTGCTTCATCTCTCACCAGGTGCAAAACAGAGCACTAATCCCAAGCTGATTACAGAAAATCAGCTCCTAGGCTCTCCAGTGATTGGTAGCCTTGTCCCAGCTGTTACAGATTTAAAAGTAATATGGAAAAAGTGATTAATACTCTGAGTACTGCAATGTTCACTGAGTGAGTGGGATGATATGAATGAGATGCTAACTCAAGCTTTAGCAGTCAAGGGTGTGAGACATCCCAGTTTGATCTTTTACTGCCCTGTAGCATGAGCAACTAAGATTTTATTTATTTTTTTGGTTTATTTATTCATTCACTTATTTATTGTACTGTTATATATGTCTATATTTGAAGCTTTTCTCCTCAGGCTTCCACTGGAAAAGGGTTCTGTTTGACCCGGTTGGACAATCCTGACAAACAAATATCAAATAAATAGTGATAATAAATAAGATGAGACTTGGAGGAGCTTCCAAAAGACAGATTTACAGTGAGGGTGGGCAACTCAAAAGTCTCCCCATTTAAAAAGCACAATGGGGACTGGGTGGGGGATGAGAAAAATCCAGAGTAGTCCCACACCAGCAGTAGTCTCAGAGAACTTGAAGTTCCCATTGATTAAATGCTTTCCTGTTCTGTTTACCCTAAATAAGATGTATTATTGCTCATCTATTCCCACAAATTAGCTGGACTGAATTCATTTGCAATCAAGCAATAGCAAAGTTTTATTTAAACTGATTCCACCCAAGAACTTTTAAAACTACAAGAAAAGAACATTTAAGGTAAAACAAAAATTTAAAATAAAATAAACTTTAATAGAATATCCGCAAAAATCAAGAACTAACAAGAACTAACGGAAGTATCCATAGCTTAAATTAAAAAAAAACAAAACAAACAAAAAACACTACTGTCACACATCAGTAGTTGTCTCAGAACACTTGTAGCTCTCACTGGTTAAATTTTTCATGTTGAACTTGCCCTAAACAAGAAACCCTACTTTTCAGCTCCCTCTCCCAATTTGCTAGATTTAAGTCGTTTGCTATCAGCAAATGGAAAATTAATTGTTCTAACTGACCCTACCCAAGAACTTTTAAAACTACAACAAAAAGATTAAGGTAAAACTATTTCTACATAAAGCCAATAATACATTTAAACATTTTAAAAGAAGATAAATTACATCAAATGCTGTCACCAAACTTATTTTAGAGCAGTCTCTAATTCATGATTCCTTCACACCCCTAAAATAAGATTTTCACTTAATCTTTGATCTCCTATTTTTGTAGCATGTTTCTCCTAGGTTTCTGAGTCTCTTAAATTCCTAAATATCTGTCATGTACACATATGGTAGGTGAACTTCATCATCTTTATGCTCACTTATATCAGTAAGTATTTGTAATATTGTTACACTGTCCTACCTAGAAAGTATGACCCCTCTTTCTCATCCATCTTTTTATTCCATTAACCACTGCTTGCACTGCACTGCTTATTTTCTTATTTCTATCCAATCACTCTCTTTTAAATCTCCATCTGCAGTTTTAATCTTATAGACTTCTTGTCCATCCATCCTTTATTCCATTATCATGCATTACTCTGCCAATTATAAACCACTTCCTCAATATATTTCATTAGTATTGATTCTTTCCATGCCCTTAGCTTAATTTCCCACTCCCAAAAAACAGCATTCATTTTCCTGCTAATTACCCTGCTCTACATCTTTCCCACCAGCATTCACAACTCACTTATCTGTATGCATACCCACTACACATGAGTTTGATCTGCATTTTCCTCTTCAGACTTCCAACTACTTCCCAACTGCTCCTGTCCTTCTCTAAATATTCACAAGGGTGCCCTGTATCATTTATGGTAATACACCAGTAAATATCACCCACCAGGCCAATCTACACCTGGACCATCTCCCAATCCCCATGCCACAATATATAATATTCCCATTGGTTATCTTCCCTTATCCATTAGGTCATCAATCTGCCAACAGAGTCCCATGCAGTATGGAGCCCTGTTTACTTATAAACAATTCATATCTCTCACTTCTCCACCATATCCCATTCTTGCCTTAGTACTTCCACTCAGTCATCATTTCCATGTCATTTTACCCATCACGTCCAACCTTATCTATTTTATTAGCTTTGGCTACCAGTCTTCTGTAAAAAAGCCAGTTTCACTTTGTCATCACAGATGTCTTCACTTGAATAAACTTTATCCTTTCACAACTTCAACTTCTTTTGTCACCCCCCCAACAATTTCCCTAGATGTTCCCATCTCTGTATCATTTCCTTCACTTATTTGTGAATCTTCCACATACTCTTCTACATTCCTTCCAACCTGTATGCTATCTCCTAAATATTTTTTCACAATTTTTTCTTTATCTACCTCTCCCTTATGAAGTGCCCTTCCACACCGCCTTTTTCTACCCCACACCAAAAAAATCCAGTTCCCTGTCTTCTTGCCCTCTGCACCATTGTTCCAAAATTATGAATCTTCAATGTCATCAAACGTCAGGTGAACCCCATCCATCTAAACAACCTTCTCTTAAGCTATTCTTTGCAAACTTTCCTCTCAATCCCATGCAGAACTCTGATATATTTTGAATTTTGAATACTCTCCAGAATTTGCTTTGCAGGTTAATCAGAATATGTCTTTTCATTTAGAGAATAGGTGGGACAATTAAGTCTTCACCAGTTTTTTTTTTAATTTTTATTTTATTTATTTTACATTTGTTGACCGGGATAGTCCGACTGGATGTATGCCCATTTTGAGCGGAGGCCCGGGTAGAAAAGTTCCAAGGGTACGCAGATACAGCATTACATAATACCAGCATTATATATTACAAGCAGACTATTTACAGTGATTACATAAGTAAGCAAATTAAACAAGTTCCACAGGTTACAGTTAATCCTGAGTACAAGTCAGGATTAAATTACACAGTAAACTGGTTAACAGATTTTTACACATTCTAGAGAGAGTTAGCCAGGCTTGATACATTGACATAGCCAGTTAAGTGACAAATGTTGTTTGAGTCTAGTTTTAAATTGACCTAAGGTGGAAAGTAAGGTAATATCAGCTGGAAGAGAGTTCCAGGATCTACTTACAGAGTTTGCAAAGAGAGAATCACCGGCTGTGTTATTAATTTTGCTAATCTGAAGTAATAGTTTGTTAGAGGATCAAAGCAGTCTAGGATTGTTATAGGGGGTGATAATATTTTTAAGTGCAGGAGTATTGTCCGGATTATAGAGGATTTTATAGGCCATGATCAGTTGGTTATACTGGATTAGGCTGGGTAGTTCAAGCCACCCAAGCTGATTTAGATTGATGCAATGATGTGTCCTAAAAGGCAGCCCAGTGGCAAACCTGGCAATGTGGTTGTAGCAAATTGAGAGTTTGTTAAGGACAGTCTTGTTTAAATTCGAGAGTAGAGGGGATGCATACAAAAGGGTTGAAAGAAGGTGAGAGCGAGCTATGTCAATTTTAGCTGGCGGGGTTAGGAAGGCTTTTATTCTGTAAAGTGACCCTAGTTTTTTATTGATGGTTTTGATAGTTTGGTTAACATGTAGGTCAAATTTTAGATTATTGTCTATGATGACACCTAATAGTTTTATAGATGGGTCAGGGGAGATTATTGTGCCATCATTTGATTTTATGGTAAAGGTGAAAGCTGTAGACCTACGTGTTGGTGAAAATAACAGCATTTTAGTTTTTTTTGGGATTTAGGATCAGACGATGTTCAGAAAGCCAGTTTTCTATTGTATTAAAGGTGGTCTGGGTAGCTGACCATAACTCTATTGGAGATGTGGTTGAGCAAATCAGAGTAGAATCATCAGCATATTGGATACAGCTGACTTTTGGGATGACAGTATAAAGGTCGTTAATGAAGATGGAGAACAGCAAGGGCCCTAGTATAGAGTCTTGTGGTACTCTGAGGGTGTTAGGTAGAAGGTTAGAGAGTTTGTTCTGCCAGAGGCCAGCCTGCTGTCGACCATGCAGGTAGGATTGAAACCACTGGAGGGCTCCAGTATCTAGACAGAATGTTTGCAGGGTGTGGATTAAAAGTTGGTGATCAACCGTATCGAATGCCTTGGAAAGATCCAAAAGGAGGGCTGAGGATATATAATTATTGTTGCGATTATGGTTTATGGTGTTAGTAAAGGCTAGGAGGGCTGAAGTAGTGCTGTGATGAGGACGGAAGCCATGCTGAGTATCTGCCATAAGGCGATTTTGGATTAGGTGGTGCATGAGTTGTCTATGAATACATTTTTCCATAATCTTTGCAAGTAGAGAGAGTATAGCTATTGCCCTATAATTGGAGAATTCAGTAGAGCTGCCTCCTTTGTGAAGTGGGATTACATAGGATATTTTCCAGATGGTGGGTATTTTAGCTTCTACTATGGTTCGATTGATTAGTATTGAGATGGGGTAAGCAATAGCATCAGCTGATTTTTGTAGGTACTCTGCAGGGAGTTGATCAGCAGAAAGTGTAGTGGGTTTTAATTTTTTGATCAAGGTACAGATAAGTGAAGTGGCAACTGGTTGGAAGCTGAACGCGAGTAGGTTTCTAGGGTTGCTACTTTCTGGACCAGGGGAGCTAGGAGGTAGTTGGCTAGCTAGGGCTTGAATTGTCTCAATAAAGAATTGGTTAAAATTATCAGAAACATCTTCAGGGGGTTTATCAATAGTAGCAGCAGGGATTGGGGTTGAAGTTTGTCCAAGATGTAGTAGATTATTTAAACCTGCCCAAAACTTCTGAGGGTTATTTTGATTTACTGTCTGTAAATTACAGTAGTGTTGTTTTTTGTCTTGTAAAATTGATTTTTTGGTTTCGTTCCTGGATTGCCTGTATTTAATGTGATCTTGAGGGTCTTTTGAAGAACCTTTCCTTTAAGTTTCTTAACTTTTCTTACACAAACATCAGAAATCACAGCTATGTTTTTCTTTTAGATTATTCCAATTCCTTCTTTCATTTCCTTAACTGTTTCATAAACTTGCAAGCCTAGGGCTTCTCCACCTTTTCAAACATGGTAGTTCTATATTCTTTCCTCCTAAGTTACATAGTTTTAATACCACTGATTTCTCCGGGTAGAAATTCAGCCCTCTCTAATCCTTGAATATAGAGAATAAGTCCAGCATCATGGGTAATTGTACAAACTTGCCTTCTAAAAGAATCATGCAATCATCACAAAGAGGTGCAGCTGGGTTCTTGCTGCCCTACCTCTCTCCCTTCAATGACCAGAGAGAGAAAAGAGTCAGCGAAAGTGGGCAGTCATGTCTTGTCCCTCACCTAGACTAATCATTTCCTAAAATCTCCTGATTCATGCATGAGTTCATTAGGGTCATTAAGGTTTTCTGTACACACACACACACACACACACACACACACACACATATATATATATATATATATATATATATATATATATATATAGGAGCACTACAGGATCCTGAAAGACCAAAAATCCTGAAGACCAAAATCCTGAAAATTCAAAATCTTGAAAACTTAAAATACTGAAAACTTAAAATCCTGAAAACACAGTGAATACCATCACTTACTATATTCCAGCACAAGTACATACAGAAAGAAATAAAACACAAACTATATTACTGTTCTACAAGTATAAGCAGGGGGACAAGCCTCCCACACCCCTGCTACTTTAATATATCAACTCCAAGAACGCACTTAGTGTAGTGAAGTGCAGTCTTGGAGTTGATATATTTAAGTAGCAGGGGGTGTGGGGGGGTGGCCCCCTCATGGGGGGTGCATGGGGGCTTGCCCCCCTGCATATAGTTGAAGGGTAGTATGTTTCTGTATGTACTTGTACTGGAATATAGTAAGTGTTTGGTATCCTGTGTGTTTTCAGGATTTTGAGTTTCAGGATTTTGAACTTTCAGGATTTTGGTCTCAGAATTTTGGTCTTCAGGATTTTGGGCTTTCAGGATTCTGTAGCAGTCCCATATCTCATTAAATTATCATTCATTACCCTCAACCATCTTCACCAGAGGCATCATGTAGTTCAAAAACATAGTCAAATGCTATTTGGATATCCATAAAAAGCACTCTTTTCTCCACTCGCTTTTTATTTCTGCCCAGTCTATAACATTCACTAGTGCACACCAATGATCCATTAACAAGTACCTTATCACAACACCTGCTTGCTCCTCCCCAACATGGAAAAATACCTTCTCCAATCAGGCTGCTGCATAATGATATTGTTTTGTATTTTATTTTGCTTATATAATATCATTGCAGTAGCCAATTCATTGGTTCAGGGAGCTTTCTTCTTTCTACCACATCACTAAATGCCCATGTTAAGCTACCTTCTCACAGATGCATAATATGATATATTACGCTTCATACAACATATTTCGGCCACCATCCCTACAGTTTATTTATCTAACAACAGCCTGTTACTATGTTCTCCTATTTTCTCTTTCACGTTGAAAAAGTAAAACACCTCATCCTTGATTTCAGCTCTTGCCAGACATCTGCAAACTGCAGTTTATCCACTCCTCTATTTCAGTCTGGCTTCCTGTTTGAAATTTTACAGCTCAAAAAATTGCCTATATCTGGAATCAACACAAAACTGAAATTCCCCCTCTTTATCAATCAACCTCCCCTTCTACTTTATCCTTATTATACTTCATCCATCCACCAATGCCTGGTCTATCCTCATATGACCCATAAAAGAAACTTAGAACTACTCCTTCCCTGTCTAACCTATCTTCCTACCACCCATCTTCATTCCTTACACATTTCTGTTTCCATCTCTTTACACTACTCTTTTATTTAAATGTATATTTCCCCATTTTCTTCCCCTTTAACCCAACTTAGCTCATTCCACAAAAATCACATTTTTCAAACATGTTCAGCTGTAGACTTTTCACATTTAGTTCGTACACAAATAATATGAATTTCACAATAGGTACAGGTGCTGTAAAATCATGTAGAACATGCAAAACAACTAAAATGGCTAAATTTTGGAATATTATTCCTGTTGAAATTCAACACGCACAAAATATTGATATTTTAAAGAAAAGGCTAGAGGCATGAAAAGGTGAGAAGTTTATGAGCCATACAATAGGGAATCCTTATCCTCAATGGCCTTTTGGCTTGAACTGCTTAAGAACTTATGAACTTATGAAATAGCAACTCCATTTCTACATAACTAATTTTAACAGAACCCTAACACTCTTAATGGAATTTGTTGCTCCACCACCCACATTCCATGCCCCTCTCATCTACTTTCACATCCTGTATTCCCTGCTGACCCTCATAAGCTAGGCCTGTAGTGCATTTTGTTCAGTTTTGTTACCCACTAATAATCATCCCCCAGCAGGAATTGCCAGTAACTTCCATACACCTTTGAGCTGCAATCCAAGGTGCCTTTTAGATCAATTATGTTCATTCCATACCTGGATCCTATATAACTGATCTTTCACCTTCCTCTAAAGTCCCTATATTATTCTTCTAATTCTTCCATAAAACTGTTTTGGGCTCTTTTTTATTTACAGATTTTATTATTTATAATCTATGTCCCATACACAACCACCCTATGCTATTATTTTACCCTTATAGGTAAAGGTATCTTCTACTTTTTATTATCATAAGACCTTACAAACATCTTTAAGTAGCTTGATGATAGCAACTCATTCTAAATAAAATTAGATGATTACTATTCGGTTCCTCAACCAGATTAGAATCAGTATCACCTAGCATAGAGTTTCTGTTCAGTCAATGTATGTATATACAACTGGTCCTTCCTTTATATACTTTACTATATTTCATAACACCATGTTGTCTATGGATGCCTAATGACTGTAAGCAAAAAATAATTGTGTTGCGTAGAGTCATTACCTCTAAAGCATGATCCTTTGTTAGTAAAGGAATTCCATAAAGTTAGAGTACAGATGCCCAGTAATACTTAATCACTGTAGTAAATATTTCTCTGACCGGCATAGTATCTCTAACAGTACCTATAGCTATATTCTGCAATACCTAAAATGTTATCACTGTCCTTCATCTCTAGAGCTGTTTCAAAACAAAGGGAAATTTTGATATCCTCCTTCTAATAATGTTTAACATTCTGAAGATTGATCGCTTCCACATACCTTCCTGAAAGTAGTATCATCAAGTATCACCCTACTCCCCACTGATCCACTTCTAGTAGCAACAATGGTACTCCAAAGATCTTCTAATTTCTTCACATCAGCTGACATATCTTCGCAGCTCTTAGGCTGCAAAAGTAGGCTGCTCTTTCTGTGTGCATTAGAAGTCAAACTCTTTTCACATTTAAGAGAAATGTGACTTGTAATTGTTTTTGCCATCCCCATCATGTCAATTTTATTTGAACCAGTCCACCTTTCTATGACTCAGCAACAACTATCTTTTAATATGTATACTTCTGTGCTCGCTGCCTCTGTTCAACTAATTGAGCCAGTTTAATGTAAACCACTATCTTGTTCAGAAATGAGAATATTTGTTACTGTGTTATATATGTGTTATTTCTCATGCTGCTTTAAAACAAATTTCTATTAAGTTGCTCTTATTTCACTGTATTGTTAAGAATTACATATTCCCCATATGTATGTATTTTGTTATTTGTATCCTAATGACTTCTTGAGGAGTATTGGAAATGGGTCCACACATTTCAGTTCTTCGCAAACAATAAATAAACAATTTACAAATAAAAATAAAAACATACTACTGTATTACTTTTGTTGTTATTGTTATATCCTTTTTAGCAAGGTATTAGTCATTGGAGCTACAATAAAATAAAATAAAACAATTATATGCACTCATGAACTATCTCTCAAATGTCTCCCCTTTTCTATCCATAAACATCACAACCATTAGTCTCTGATCAACATAACCATATGCTTCGCTGATGCCCATGACTTTTAACAATCTCTGTCCTTCCTCCTTGCACATGCTCAGTTAATTTTATCACAAAAAAGTATTTCTTATGAAACATTTCCTTTCCCTACCTCTGATATCTGTACTAACCACTTCCTATAACATTTTAGCTTTACTTGTACAACTTTGTATACAGGTCAGAATCTTCATTAAACAGGTTTCTACTTTACTGTATTACCAAGTGAAATATTCATTGTACATCCTTTCTACCCCAGCAGTGATGACATAAATATTTTATATATTATTGCAAATTCTAGTATTCCTTGTAACAAATGTTGTGCCTGTGCATATATCTTTCTCTATATTTGGCAATTTTTGTATTTTCAAGGAAAACTCTCCCTTTTCAAGAAAACATTTTTTTTATTCAACAGAAAAGGGGACACTGTTTCTGCTGTACTTTTAAAGGCATTTTTTTTGCTGTAAACACTAAAATATCTTAATTGTCATATATCTAATTTCTGTTTAAATTCACCTTCAGTATGTTCTTATTCAGTAGGCTTACTCAAGTCCTGTATTACACACTTAATTACTTTTCTTCTCCTTTAAACATGCTTCTTGTGAAATTTCTTTGCCTATCCCCTTAAGACCTTTTACTAATGCCCTCTAATATAGTTCATAAAAGGATTTTGCTCTACGTAATTTTCACAAAACTGTTAAAAATATCTCCCAGTCCCTTCTTACATAACCTTATAAATTGTTTCTTTCAAATATCTCCTTCCATTTTTAATTTGTATATTTTCTTCTAGTACCAAAACTGAATACCCTTTAAATGAAAAATGCAGAGCTGTAAATCAGCTTACCAACTCATTAGCAATATGATTACAAATATGTAATTTATTTGAATTCCCAACATCACTATACTATGTTACCTCCTGCTGCCTAGTCCTTCTATTATCAAATTAATTAACCATTATTTTTCCATATTACATTTAGCTAATCTACCAGCGTCCCAATTTTAATTCCAATACTGTACCACTCTTTTTCCTTGTCATATTACCTGAACTCATGTAACTGACTTTTGCCACCCATTATCATCAGCCATGGCCTCAGTTTTGTTAGTCAAGTTAAATCTTACTTTCCTGTCATTACAGGATATGTTTTACAGAGGATGAACTTTTCCCTTCATCAGTCAATATCAAGGAACACAATCTCTCAAATTCAATCACAGTCTAGTATATATCTTATGGTTCTCATTAACTAAAACAAAATTATACATGAACAAGTATATTCTCATAGTGGTCAGAAACATTTTTGCAATAACATTCTTCTCTCTTACTATCCAGAGCTATAACAGTCTAGTGTATGGAAAATAATGCACATCAACTCTGTGTTTTTATTCACTCTAATACTATCAACAAGCTATAAAAGTTATTTATATCATTTACATTTAGTAAAAAATGGTCTGAGACAAACACGTTTTTATCTAGAGTTATTTATCTTTCACATCTTCATTGCCCCTAACTCCTTGCATTTGGTTTTAATTACCATCTCTTTATAGTATTTCCCTTATTACCAATTGAGCACTCACCTTCACTTTTTTCATCACCTTGTTGTTCCTCACACTGATGCAGTTTACATGCCTGTCATAAATCCTTGTCTTTTCTGTTTTCTTAAAATCTTTCTTTCTCTCCCTCACATTTTCCTTTCATTACAATCATAGAATTTTCTATTTCTTTTCTTTTATCTAATTTCTTTTCCATGTTCTCTTCTGCAGTTCCAACTTTCCATACTCCATTTCTTCTGAATACCTTTAATTTTTTCTCGCTGCAAAATCACCTTGCAGTCCATCTAAAATGATGCTCTTGCTTTGATCCTTATGTTTTGATATAACTTTGTCTGGCTGAGTCTAATTTGATCTCAGCGTTTAAAATGGTTTGCAGAAAACAGTAACATCTTTTTTTGCAATGGTGTACACATCATCGGTCCTATCTTCCCTTCCCCTCCCCTTTTGCCAAATATATTTGTAGCACAGAACGCGCACACACACACACACACACACACACACACACACACACACACACACACACACACACACACACGCATGTGACACGCGCGCGCGCGCACACACACACACACACACACACACACACACACACACACACACACACACACACACACACACATTCAAAATACGTGGTACTACCACCTATAGTTCATTCAAAAAACAAACAAACTTTCCTTTCCACACCCATTTTGATACTCCAGATTTCATATTTCTACAAAACTCCAAACATTTCTATTAAGATTCTACCATTTTCTAATGTCAGTCATTCAAAACAAGAAATAATTTTTCACGGATTTCAAGTTGATGCCTCCAATTTTTTTAAACTTTCAGACCTCTCACAAATCTGTCTTGACATGACAAATTTCAAAAGCAGCTTAGTAACTTGACTCAAAGCTATGTGTGTAAATGCTCCATGGTCTTCCACAGGATTGTAGGTAGCATAATTTCATCATTTAGAAGCATTTCCAATTGAAATATCAGTCTGGTGCCATTATTCAGAAAAGTAAATGTCTTTAGAGGATCCATTATTGATGTACATATCACCATCATTACTTCTTTTGAAGCATATTCAAAGGACTCGTTTATCTGAATTTTTATTTTATTTAACATTTGTTGACCGGGAAAGTCCGACTAGGCTACATAGAGCCTATTTTCAGCGGAGGCTCAGGGAGAAATGCTCCAGTCGCATGTCTTTAGAATGTGGGAGGAAACCCACGTGAATGCAGGGAGAACATGCAAACTCTGCACAGAAGGCTCCCCAGCCAAGAATCAAACCGGAGAACCTCTTGCTGTGTGGTGATAATATTAACCACTGCACCACTGCACCACCCAACGAATGAATAAAATGCCTACAGTTGGTTTCCACTTCTACAACTACATTCCTCTGTTGTTTTCACCTTCCTTCTCATTTTGTGATGATTACATTATTAACAATCAGTACGGACATGCTTCTTGAAGTACTGCTTCTGTTACCTTTTGCATTACATCAAGCTAGAGTTTGGTAAGTACTGTTTTATTTGTATTTATCACAATATCCATTGTTGTCTATGACTCACCACCTGTCTCCATAACCTCTGATATGGCTTCAGAGTCCAATATTTCTCTTAGCGACTTCAACATTGTTTTGTAGTTGTCTCTTTGCTGTCCTCATAAGTGATAGCTGTTATTCTATACTTTCCACTCTTAAGCATGAAGTCTGAGAAATAACATCCCCATCAGAGGAAAGAAAATTTCCAAGGTGCTGCCCAAATTATATTCAATGAATAGAAATACCTTCACTAGTGCCTCTTGAAAGACGGCAGTAAAACTAATGAAATGTATCCATTTCACAAAAAAAGTATCAGTACATTTCAAACATCTGTTCTTGACTTTGATTATCAGCTTCTTCTATTGAGCAGTACCAATTGATATGTGTATTCTGAAATTCTACTGAGGTAGCCATATAACATACACTTCATTATCTATATCAGTGTGATCTGTTTATTAATTTTCACTTCCTTTGCAGCAGTTACTTTCTTTGTCAATGTACCACTCATTTGTGCAACTCATTCTTATCTTATAGGTGAAGAATCAACTTGCTAAATATAATCTTCAAATTCACACCAAATAACAAATATATGCCATCTCTCTTTCTTTCCCTCTCTCTCTCTCTCTCTCTGTCTCTTTCTTGATATATATATATATATATATATCTATATATATATATATATATATATATATATATATATATATATAGACAGATAGATAGATACATGCGTATCTCATAAAATATAGAACATTCAAAGAGCAAACACTTTGGAGCAGATCCAAACTGATTGAAAATATGAAAAATGATAATTAATTTTTTGCAAGAGAGCATGGACCCCCTGCGACCTCATAAGTCCTGCTAATTATATAGAGTCTATATTAGTACATTGAATGACTGCTCATGAAACCAAAATCGCTGAATGACCATTCCTCGAACATTCACATCAGTGAATGTTTTTCCCAGGGAAGGAAATGACTTGGCCAACAGACCAACTGGCACACACAGAAGACAGAACATCAAATCCACCAAAGTGAGGGGCTAAGCCCCCCACACACACCCTACTTATATATACCAGCTCTGAGATCGCACTACAGTGGGGAAAAGGGGAAATTTCTGTATGTTGCCCAAGACATTTCTTTCCTTCGGAAAAACATTCGCTGAAGTGAATGTTCGATGAATGGTCATTTGGTGATTTCAGTTTGTTGAATGGCCATTCGCTATAATTAGACTGCAACAAACAAATATAGACTTATTATATATACTAACCCCAACATTTTTCAACAGCGTGATAAGGGCAAATTGCAAAGGCTGACAGCAGAATCTCCACTGGGAAAGAAGATTCGCTCATATGAGCACTTGCTAATATGAGTGCGCACTCTTTTAAACTACGTATAACCATATCTATCTATCCATATTTATCTCTCTGTCTCTGTTTATATCTGCATAACCACGGTAACAACAAATGGTTTGAATGCAGTTCAAATGACAATAAACTCTACACAGCATCACAGTAGATTATAATGCTTTGCTGAAATGAGAAACAAAATCCAAATGAGAATACATACACTCAAGAAGCAGTACATATGAGAAGACTATACAATCAGAAAATACTTATTCCCCAGCTAAGAATAAAAGACAACCAAGGCTGTTATAATAAAAAGACGCCAGACAGTATGACTTTAAGCAGACATTATTATTTCAAATTAAGTCTGCAAATATGAAACAATGTAAACTTCTTTTGTGCAACCCCATTGTGACAAGTTAAGGAATGTATGCATATTGCAAACTGAACTTTAAGAAGAATGAAGAGCTTCTTTCACTGAAATACACAGTCAGCTGTTTTAGGCCCATCGCCTGTGCACTGCAGCCACAGTATAGAAGCAGATCTGATGGATTACCCAGTTGTTTGTAAGGAAGCCCTAAGGTTTACCAGTAAACACTAAAATTCATAGTTTCATGGAGCCATTGGTTTTTGTGTTTTTTCAATGGGAAACAGAGGTATCAAGTAACATCACAGGGCTGTTATTTTTGGCAAACATATTTTAAAAATTCGACAGTATTTTCTATTTTTACTACTTCATATGCTTATAATTTCATTTGCAGATTTTTTCTTCTGAGGACCTTGGCAAATATTCAACATGTAAGCCAAAGGGTACAAATTAATTTCTGATTGGCAGCATTCTGCTAAAATATGTACATATTCCACAGTTAAATATTATGATATGACTGTTAGTAATCAAAGTGAGGCACATGGAATGTGCATTTATCTCCCGAAATAGTAATACTGTCCAGTACTTGACAGAATATTGTGGCACTCAGATTTTCAGAATCAAATGGCAGGCCAGAAAAGAAGGTAAGTATAATAATGTGAGATATAAATTATGTTTCTGCTTGCAGAATTCAATGCTTTATTGAAGTATGAGAATCTGAATCTACATAGTATATTATTCATTTCATAGTTAATAATATTAAGCAAGTAACGCATTATGCTTGTATCTGTGGTGGAATGGTTGGGCAAAGGAGTAACAGGAAAACTCTGCACATGTACCTGAAACTTGGATATGTGTCTACCCACATTCCAATTTGAAATGAATAATTTCTTCTCCTTTCTATTTCTAAGTACGATTCTTTCCTCGGTCTGTTTTTCTTTGTAATTCTTTAATAGTAACACTGCCTCCATTATCACTCTTGCTGCTTCCGTAAGGATAGGAGCATAGTGTTCCTCCTCCTTTCTTCCTGTTTCTGGTCACATGCTTAACAAACAAAATATGTAGCTCTGAGTGAACCCATTCTTTTTTTTAAAACAAATTCTGTTTCCTTCCTAAGAGCCTTTTCTTGCACGCAATCTTAATTTGTTTTTAATTGCTTTAAACAGATTTTGTACTTAATTTAAGAACAATAAGCCCTAATGTACTTTGTTTCTGCAGCATTTTTGCTGAAATTCCTATGCCACTTCACACTGAAATCTCTGGTGGTCAATACCCCATGATGCATGATGCTTAATATTATTAACTATGAAATGAATAATATACTATGTAGATTCAGATTCTCATACTTCAATAAAGCATTGAATTCTGCAAGCAGAAACATAATTTATATCTCACATTATTATACTTACCTTCTTTTCTGGCCTGCCAGTGTTTTACATTATAACATAAATCTTTTTTATGGAAGTGCAGGCCTTATGTTGCTTTATAGTAGTATTTGATGGAAGATGCAGAAAGAAGCTACACCAACTGAGTCACTATTCATTATGTGACATTCCTATAATGGCTTACAGCTGCAACATCTAAGATTGATTCCTGTCTTTGGAAGGTATATCCTATGCCTTGATTTAAACATGATCTAGAATTTTTTTCCAGAATAGCCTGTAGCTACTTTATATTTTAGGTTCATAGGTGTGTACTAGGCTAATGGCCCTGGAGCCTTTACAAGCCTAGCCCATAGGATTTCCTTCGCATCGTGCCATCCGACATTAGTTCCCATTACCTCTGCCGAGTAGAGCCACTGGAGTGGTCCAGGGTGAAGTCTGTAAATATAGGACAGCCATTTAAGGCCTAGGAGCATCTTTGTGAGGTACTTTTGCGGCCTCCCCAGTTGTTGCAGGTGTCTAGTGAGGTACATGCCAAATGGGGCATTGTACTCGATGACTGGTCTAATGAGGGAAGAGTAGAGGGAGACAATGACCTCTTTCTTCCTGGATGCAAAACCCTTAGTAATGAGATGTACCACATAGAAGGATTTTCTGACCACAGTGGCAATGTGGTGGCCAAAAGAGAGGTTGCTGTCAACCTGTGTTCCCAGATCTCTTATAATGCCTTCTGTGTTCAGTGGACTACCATCGATGTGGTAATTCATGGGAATCAAGTTTTTCCCAAAGGGGATGACTACACATTTTTTTGGGATTGAGCTTAAGGCCGTGGTTCTGACAACAGTTGTTGATTTCAGTGAGGCCTTTCTGCAGGATGTCAACATCTCTTGGGGAGTTAATAATAGCTCCCAACTTGCAATCGTCTGCAAACTTTGTCAGGCAGAGTCCCTTTGTGTTGGCCTGGACTTCAGAGAAGTAGATACCAAACAGGAGAGGACCCAGGACCAAATCCTGTGGGACTCCACTCATGATTGGTCAGCAGTCTGACTTGGAGCCAGCTACTTTCACACTGTGGGTTCTATCTGTGAGCCAGTTTGCAACCCACCTAGTGATATAGGGGTTGATGCCTAGCTTAGTGAGTTTTTCTATGATTCCTGAGTGGGGAATGGTATCAAAGGCCTTGGCCAGATCAAGGTAGGCTGTATGAACCACCTTGCCTTCATCCACAGCTCTGGTGACTGACTCAAAGAAGTCGACCAGGTTGAGCAAGCATGATCTACCCTTCACAAAACCAGGATCCAGAGTTTGAAGATTCCCTATATCCTTGTTTATTAGTTCTATGATGATGCATTCCATAGCTTTGCATATCAGGCTCATCAGGCTAATGGGGCGATAGTTCCCAGGGTCTGGAGTCACTCCTCCTTTGTGGAGAGGGATGACTGTAGCAGTGCACCATTCAGTAGGGACAAAGCCTGAGGTGAGGCTATGACTGAACAGGGCACACAGGTGTGGTGCCAGTTCACTCTGTAGTTCATGTAGCACACAGCCAGGGATATTGTCAGGTCCCATAGAAGCTGTATTTTTGGCCTTGGGCAGTACTGTTTTAACTTGTGTAGCAGTAATACTGGGTGCCTGGCAATCTACTGATATTGTGATTGGTCCTTTGGGGGGGGGGGCGATAAAGTTAGCACTGAATCTGTCAGCCAGTATATTAGCAATATCTGTTGGCTCGGTATAGAAGGTACTATTGTGCAGTAACTCAGAGCAAATCTGGGTATTGCCATGGAGATTCTTTACATAACTATAGAAGGCCTTGTGGTTGTCTTTACTATCTGCTGCAATTCTGTTTTCATAGCTGGGTTTAGAGGATTTGATGAGGGATCTCAACTTTTTGATGAGGCTGATACGGGAGTTTTTCCTGTCTTGGGACTTCACTTTATTCTGCATCATTTTCTTCCTTCTGTTGTAGAGTTTGTTTATGGCAGGGGACCACCAGATAGGTTTCCTTTTTTTTGAGGAGAGCGTCTTCGTTCTATTGGGTATGGCAAGATCCATGCATTTGTGTATGTGTTCGTACAGTGCATTGGTGTATAATTTGGTGGTCATGCAAGTAATCTCCATTTGCATGGGTGCCGTGAAGTTTGCCACCTCTATTTTTAGGAGCCCACAGTTATCTTTGGAAAAGTTTTTCATGGTGGTTACCTTTGTGGGGGATGGGGGTGGGAGGGATGTGGATTTCCAAGGTGATTACTTTGTGGTTGGATCTAACCAGGAAGGAGTTGACTATTAGTGTAGTGCAACAGTCGCCAAAGTTAGTAATGACCAGGTCAAGGATGTTGCTACCTCTAGTGGGGGTAAGAACGAGCTCGTCCAGGGCATTGGAATTAATGAATTCCAGGAAACATTGGGTGAGTGTATTGGTACATGAGTAGTTTTCCCAGCTAATGGGAACTCTAATTTTTCCTTTCTTTTTGTTCTTTCTTTCCTATTTTGTTGCTTGATAGTAACATTTACAGATGAAATCTTCTGTCTCTCTTGAGCTAATACATTCCTGTTTATTGTGTGTTAGCTGGAGAAAGTAGGCAGGTACTAGGGTTTCTAGTTCTATAATGTTTCTTTTATGTATGACGATGGTAATAAAAACGTCTCGTTTAATAGTAATGACAGTTTCTTCTCTTATGTATCTGATGAAGTTACTAATGCATATTATTTATTTGATACAAGTAGTATAGAAACAAAAAGCAAATTTATACCTGTGTTTAATTGTATGGAAATTATGCAGTTTCAAAATATGTTAAATTATTCTGTGGAACAAGAATTTGTTGAATTTAAAAAAGTATGAATATTAATTATAATTTAACCAAAAATGAATGGTTATCACTGCAAGCATTGGGAAGAAATGCTGATTTGGTATTCAAGCCTGTAGATAAAGGTAACAAATTAATTTTGTTTCACATTTCCCAATATTTAGAAATGTACTATAATTATCTAAAGGATGTTACAGTATATGAAAAAGTTCAGGGGGAGATGTATGAGCTGACTATTTCTGAGTATGAACAATTGTTATACAAGGGTATCAGGTTAGAGTACCTGACTGAAGAAGATGTTAAATAGAAGTTCTGTCATTATAATACTAGTATGGCATATTTTTATTGTGTACCAAAAATTCATAAAAGTATGGTTAATCCACCAGGGCGCCCTATTGTTTCTGGAAGTAATTATTTCTTGCATAATATTGGATGTCTTTTACATGAACTAATGTTACCCATGGTATTATTGTTACCAGCCTATGTGAAGGATGTATCTATTTTTGTATAAAATACAGAACATAATCTGGAATGATTAGATGTATTGGATTACTCTTGATGTAAAGAGTTTATACACAGATATTTATCATGAATTTGGTCTAGAAGCAGTGAGATTTTTCTTAGGGCAAGGTCCAACAACTGAATATATAGTGGAAATGTTATGTTTTTGTCTTACAAAAAACTTTTTTGAATTTAGAGGAGAGTTGTTTAGACAAAAGCAGGGCACAGCAATGGGGGCAGCATTTGCCCCTCATACGCCAACTTAAGCATGGGTTTGTTTGAAGAAGAATGTATTTACAGAACTTTATTTTTTCAACAATGTTAAAAATTATTAAAAAAATAAAAAATGAAAAATGAATCCACCGACACTGTATAGCCGATAACGGTTTTATTATTTATTTATTTATTATTATTTTTTTTTTACAGTTTTGGTTTAGGGTCATTGACCCAATTGTTTTGTTTCTATGTTAAAAATTATAGCAGGTTTATAGATGACTTGATTTTTTTGTGCGACGGAGGGGAAACAAAAATTAATGAATTTGTATCAGAGTTGCAAAATAATAGGTTTAACCTCGAATTCGAAGGTATATAAACAGGGGAAAAAAGTATAATTTTGGATTTAGAGGTAGATGTATCTAAGGGATATCTACATACTAAGATACATAGAAAATTTAAAGATCAAGTTAAGTGCCTTAAGGCGACAAGTTGCCATCCCCCATACTATAGAGGCGCTCCCTATTGGAGAGTTTACTAGGGTGCATAGATTATGTAATGATACAGAAGAATTAAGACAGGAAATTCACAGAATGTATAACATGTTCTACTCAAGAGGATATAGCCAGCAAATAATAGATAAATAATAGATAAGGCTTATTATAAATCTAGTCAGATTAATACACAAGAATGTAAAAGAGATAGAGATATAATAAGTTATGATAGTAATGAAAGAAAAAATAATTCAGAGATTTATTTCATCACATTATATAATGTTTTTAGTGATCAAGTTATAGCTATGGTGAAATATTATTGGAATTTTTAAAAAAAAATCCAAGGAAGCAAGAGATTGGTTACCAGGGAATTTAACATTCTCCTATAAAGTAGGGAGAAATATTAAAAGTTTTTTAGTTAAAGGTAGAGTGATTAAACCAAAACTTAAATTTTATGATTCACTAAGAACAGTTGGTACTGAAATCTGTTGTAAATGCAAGGCATGCAAGCATATAGTTGCAGGATTTGATAATATAAATGGTATAAAATTTAATGGCAAAGCAAATTTTAGATGTGATAAAGAGAGCATTATATATGCACTTAAATGCCCCTGCAACAAGTTTTATATTGGGGAAATGGACAGGACTTTTAAAGTTAGATTGCTTGAACACATTAGAGACATTGAAAATGTTAAAATGTCTAGCTCAGTTACAGAACATTTTTATTATGAACATCAGAGTCAGTCTCATGGGTTAGTAGGTACAATATTAGAGAAAGTTGTAAATAATTATTTGTACAAAATTAAAAATGTTTTATTGTATAAAGAAGCAGTTTATATGTTAACATTTGATAATTTGGTACCACAAGGAATGAATGTAGATTTTAACTGGAGTTTTGCTTTAAATAACTTTGTAAGTAATTAAACAATAGGATTATTGGATAATTGATTGAATGAATGTATTATAAATATGGAAAGTGAAGTTTGTTCAGTATTCTCCTGTGAAGGCATCGGCCAAGACGTCAGAGGAATAAACGCTGTTTTGCTTCTTTTTTGGGTCACTGGCTTGTGGTTTTTACCTTACTGTTTTCAATTTGTGGTTTAATAGGTACTAGTGAGTTGCATTCACAGTATTTCTGCATGATAACTCAGCACTATTTATGGGCGTGATGCATCACATATATGAAACACAACTCAGAATGACACCCCATATATATTAAAATAATAAATTAAAAAAAATCCAAAATGACTCTCTGTAGAAGGAGTAAAGTGTTAAAGTGAACAGAAACTGAAAGATCAAAGAATGAGAATGGCATGAGATAATTTCCTGCAATTAGCTGTAAATGTCACCCTATTTAAGTCATATTATATAAAGTAAAGGCACAGTTTTACTTGCTAGATTAATTAAGTAATCGAGTATGCATTAGCTATAGGTTAAATGGGGAGTCAGCCTACAGAATGTGTGACCTACTCTAGTAACGTTGCATTGTGGGAAAATAATAAGAGCCACCAATCTGGTCAGTCTTTAAAGCCAATAGCAGCATTGTCAGGAAGAGTTCATGTGTGATGGCACGCATGTCCTCATTCGTACCTCAGCCAACTGATGGCTGTGGAGCTGGGAGGAAGACAATGTTACTCAATGGCTCCTCCTGCATCACATTACCTTTACATGGGACAGGTGTTATGGTAGAGTGAGCACTTGTAATGTACACAAAAAAGGTGAAGCGCAGACATGTGATTGTAAAACATAACCATCATTAAATTCTATTTTCACCTTTTGCTCAGTCTGTATAGCTCATGGTTTTAAGCCTTTTAGGTGCAGTGTGGTCATTCTATTTGTAATTCTAAACAAAAAATAGCTGGTTACTCTCATTCTTACAAGGTCTCCTGCCCTTCAATTTGTCCTTTAGTGTTTTTAACTACAGCTATGTCTATAAACTCCATTCGTGCATTATGTGCTTTTTTCTTACATCTCAAAAAATTAGTTGTTGTATGTGTATAAAATATAAATTCATCTAACATCTGCAATGGGCCATCCCATATCAAAAACAAGTAATCTACAAATCTTTTATAGAAAATTATCTTCTGACAGTACTGATTTAAATCTTCTAAAAGAATATGCGTTCTCCCATGCCTATATAACAATATTGTCATAAGCATTTGCCTCTGGCGTATCCATGGCTATGCTTTTCATTTGTTTATAAGATTGATCTTGAAACATAAAGACATTATTAATAATTATTACAGTAAATTCCCAGTTAACCAGCATCCATGGGGATTGGTAGATGCTGGAAATCTGTAGCTTCTGGTTGCTTGAGAGTTACTGTTAAAAACAGGCCTGACTAATACTGTACCCTATACTATTTGTTTGGTTTGACTTGTTCTTAGGTTGGGGAGAGAGGGAATTTATTTTTATCTTCCTTTTTAAAACTCTAAAACTCTAAAAATGTAAGGTATGTTTCTGGGGGGGGGGCAGAAAGTGCATTACATGAAAATTGTACTGTATTTCTTCGATTTTTTTTTGTTCTGGTTGCTTGAGTTCCAGTTAACTGAGAGTTTACTGTATTTCAAGTAATGCACATATAAAATTTACATTTAAATTACTTAAAGAAAAATGTGCTAAAATATAATGTCTAACAAATTCAATGCCCTCATCATTTGGAATATCATGTAAACAATGAGTTCACATCTAAAGTAACAAAGTAACAATTAATTATACTATTAATTCTAGACCATTCAAACAATTGTAGAAAATCAGTGGTGTCTTTAATTATAGTTTTAGATGCCTGTAATACTACGTTTAATTGATTTTTAAATATTTTGAAATAGGTTCAATAGCATCCTCTAGCTGATGCAAGAGGATGTAAGGGTGGGTTATGCAGAGATTTGCATATTTTGGGTATTCCATAAATATCTGTACTGTTACTTAAGACGTATATAAATATTCAAATATAACCTTGGAAATCTCTCCATCCAAATACAAATGTGCATTTAAATGGTATAACTTTTAATTTATCGCAACAATAATTAAATGAGCATGAATGCACTATTCTCAATAGGGGTTTAAATATTATACCGGCTGACACAATACACATCTCACACGTTTTAATGGAGTTTAAACTTTTTATTAGAAAATTAAACTTACGCATATTGTTTGGTAATAATGATAAGATATCCAATAATATTTATAAAAGAAGTAGTACTTTTATAGCTATTAGTAACCCTATTGTTTCAGCGTTTGAGAAAGTAGTTGAGAATTAAATTTATGAATTGCATGGGACTAAACATAAAAGGGCATTTTATAATTTAACTACTGAACAATATGATGCAATACATTTGTTTTTTCATGAATAATGATATTACTATAAAGCCTGATGATAAAGGAGGTAGAATTGTTGTTATGGACGCTTCTTATTATATACATACCGTGGTGAATATGTTAAACTGAACAGATTATATAAAAATTGCTAAAAGCGAAACTACGCAAATAATTAGTGAAGTGAATTTATAAATACATCATATGTATTTGGGTGGAGAGAGTTCTAAGGTTATATTTGAATATTTATATATGTCTTCAGTAACAGTACCGATATTTATGGAATACCCAAAATACGCAAATATTTGTGTATCACTGGAGTACACATTTGCATGCATAAGAAAATTGCACTAACTGGCTCAGTCTTGATAGTTTTGTTCAGCTTGGTGGTGTTACACTACATGTAAATAGATACTGACAGATACTTTACAGTGCAAGGGAATGCATTTGTAGCCATAACAGAAATATGTGTATATAGCTAAGTTCGCAATGGTGTAGTATTTAAATGACATTATGCTACTATATGCTCCACATTCTACTTTCTGATCGCATCATTGGCATAGGTAATGGTTGTATTATCCCCCCACTGTTTTACTTTGTGTGTGTATTATATCCTTATTCCACTATGCATGGTGACTGTACACTTCATGACATCTTTCACTCAGGAAACACATCAACCACATTGTGGTACAAAGGATTAAGGCTTTGAGTGATGGATTTATCACTCCCAGCAGTTGGAGTTGTCAGACCATAAACCTCCACATGCCTACTGCATGCTGCGAATTGTCTGTGACCACACAGTATAGCAAAGAGTGGCTGTGCACTTAAGCAGGTGTACCTCTTGCCTAGATGAATGAGGATGGTAGTGGTTTGCTTTGGGAAAAATCAAGCAGTCAGGCAGATGTTTCATGACCTGTGTCACAACCCCTTGAACTGCTGACCAGTTTTGGAAACTGCCACTTCTTGACAGCATGCATACTCAATAGTGAGCTGTGCTACACAGACTCATACTAGAAACATTTAGTTAAGCCAGACTTGCCTACTGTGTCAACGGCAAGCATTTATTGTTTTTGCACACTGAAATTGTAGTAATTCCCATTGTTTTTGCTTTTGTAATTCTTCCTATTACATGATCAGTTTTATTGCTTATAGCCCGGATTTACATTTGTTTACCTGCCACTGATGAACAAGTCTGCTACTGATGAAATTGGTAGTTGCTGGTGACAGTGGAATATTATACTGGGATGAAATGGGCAAACACCCACACCCCACAGCTTCAGGGAGGCTATGGCCAGGCAACAAAACAATTTGATTTTTAAAAACTCAGTCACAACTGTAGTGCAACCTGCAGAATAAAAAACTTTAAAAATAATGTCTCTTTGTTTTTCTGATGTACAATCACAAGTGCAGGTCCCCCATCCCCCAGTACAAGAAGTACTACAGCTGCTTTGAATGAGCTGTGGATGAGCTTTACTGCTTGAGTTTTACTATTATTCTGTACTGAGTGCTGGAGAATGTGAAACACTAGCTGGAACTACTTTACTGTGTGCTGAGTGGAGAAATGCTGGGGTGAGCTTTATTGCTTTAGCTGGAACTGCTTTTACAGAAACAACTTGCTGCCTAGCTAAAATGATGAGTGCTTTAGGTGGTACAGGAAGGAGAAATGTTGGGGTGGCTTTGCTGCTTGAGTTTTACTATTACTGTTTCACTGAAAGGCTAGCTTTACTGAGTGCTAAAATGAGTTGCATTACTGAAACGATAGCCATATGCTGAAATGCTGATCCCTAATTTAGCAGAGAGAGTGTGTGTGTGTGTGTGTGTGTGTGTGTGTGTGTGTGTGTGTGTGTGTGTGTGTGTGTGTCTGTGTATTTGATGTGCACCATCTTGTTTCTTTTCCATTGCAATGCTAGCCATTAGTTTAGCTGTTAAAACAGATTTTATTGTATATGAGGAGCGCTGGCTGGTTAGGTG
Organism: Protopterus annectens; assembly: GCF_019279795.1. NCBI lineage: Eukaryota > Metazoa > Chordata > Ceratodontiformes > Protopteridae > Protopterus > Protopterus annectens. The sequence continues at coordinate 130,951,759 of NC_056729.1, forward strand.
GTTTGCTCAGAGTCACACATTATGTATAAAGAATCAAGCACTGCATCCTTGATTACAGGACACGATTCATTAAGAGCTTAGAACCTTAATCTTCTGCACAAACTGCTAGACGTTCACACACTTCTTCATTTTTTGATACGTCACTGAATGTTAAGCCACAGAGGCTGGCAATCAGTCAATAATGCCAGCCATTATAGTTTCATTGCGTGTGTGTGTGTGTGTGTGTGTGTGTGTGTGTGTGTGTGTGTGTGTGTGTGTTTCAAAACACAAATGTTGATTTAAAGTCTGCAATTTTATTAGTTCTATAAGGTAATTAGTCTGCATCTTTTCTAACTTCACATTTGCAGAAAATCTCTGATTTTGCCACATATTTATGCTCTGTTCCTCATTACTTCTTTCTTCTTAGTAAATCACAGAGAATGCCGATCATTACAGTTTTATAGTTTTTATTCAGAAAATGCATGCCCACTCAACAATTACTGCTATCTTAATACTTTAAATGATTTGGAGTTTTCTAGCACTTAAGACTATGCAATATTAATGCATTTCTCCCTATAGTTAAAAGTGCAGGGTTTGAACCAGTTCACCATAACCTGATTACTATGTGATTAGGGTTGCAGCCCTTTCACCGTAATCTGATTACTGTGTGACTTTGTTTAAACTGTAATTGATTATCACATCTGTACATGTGTGTATATGTACTTGGTTATGCATCCCACTATTCCTCTTGCAACTTGTGAATTAACTAGTGGGTTAATGCTACTGTTTCCTGTGTCAAAGGTGTGGGTTTGAAACCTTTATCTCCTCTATTTTCATCTAGAAGTTGGCAGAGAAGGTTAAGGTTGAGACCCATGGCCCAGAGTTTGATTCCGTTAGTCTTCATTTACCTAGTGTTGACCTTGAGCAGATCACTTAACCAGATAGTTATCTGAGGTATCTATAAACTTGGGCTATGCTCCCCAGTGGCTGTCTAGTCTGCAGACCTAGTAATGACCTATGAACCAGTGTAGTTATGGTATAAAGGAAGGATACTGATTGTAGTAAATTGGGACATCACATATGAATCAAAGTTCTTGGTTTCCTTGTGTTTTTGAATGTTGACAGGGTGTTTATTAAATTGGATAACATAAAGTTTATGAGTTTAAAGGTAAGATTAAGTATGAATACATTTTTAATTTAGCTTGATTTTTGCAGCATGCAGGTGTCAAATGCTCTGTGTTTGAGGTACAACAGTTTAGTTTGTCTAACAGTACAGATAATTAAGGCTATGAGATGTTACAGATAAGCTTCCTGTAGCACAGGGTTTGATTCCCTCAGCCTTTGTTTGACTTCTATATGATGTCGACAAAGTTACTTCACCAGACAGTACTCTTGGGCTGGTCCTGATAAAGGACACTTGTGTTTAGTGGGATGTCCCAACGTGTTAGCAAATACATTACATGTTTATCTTCTGAAATCCTGCTACCTTCACATAACGGGTAATTAATGCTTCACTATATTATGTTTGATTGAATCCCAGCATGGCTCTTGCGGTTTAACTGATTGCCAGATGCGTTTTCACTAAATGTGAGTTTCAAGGGAAGATAAGTCTACTGTTTCTCATGTTAAATCTGTTTTCAATCTGAAAGTGTTTGGTTTTATATAGAAAATGGCTGTCAGTGTTTTTGCTGTAAAATTTGAAATAAAAGTTATGTGGGTTAAATGGGGGAGGAAGTAAATGATAAAAATTAGAGTAGTTTTGTTTGAACCAACTAAAGACAAGCATTAGCTAATTAAAACAACATGGGAGCAGGACTTTGCTAGGACCTTTCTTGAATCCTGGTATTATCTTCTTTAGACTACTATTCTATATATCCTAAAATTATGTGGCCACTTGATGTTACAAGTGAGAATGTCATAAATATCCTTATTTTGCTAGACAAATAATATATCTAATGACCTGTATTTGATGAGTCCACAGTTTTTTTTCCTATAGACCACAGTTCTTAAGTAAAGAATTTTGAGATTTTGCAAAAAACAAACAAAAAAATGACAGTTTAAACATACAGTCTCACCACATTATGAGCAAAGCAAGGTTAAACAGGTATGCAGCAATGCAAAGCAAAAGAGGTTGAGAAAACAATGCAAACAATTAAAAAAAGCCAAGAAAAAGCTATGGCCAGTACTGATAGACATTTAGCATAACGGACAGCCCAAATTAACATAAGATACATCAGTATGTGGGTAATTCAGAGACACAAGTAATAAGGTTACACAAAAGAAGAGATCTCCTCCTATGTACATACAAATAACCTCACTTAGATATGGAAATGAGGAATCTCATGAAAATGAGGTACATGGATAATGCTAATGCTGGCATCATAAATTAGTAGAGTAATTCAGAAATGTATACAACACATGCACTTTGTGATGATGCAAATGTATTCTGAACTCCAGGGATTTCTGGTTTTCAGGGAAATGTAGATGTTCAGATTAGCAGGAGCTATTACAGCACATCACATCTTACTGGATGCTACTGGTTCCAGTGCCCATGAGTCTGAACATCATGGTTATCTTCTACATTACAATAGGTACTACTGTTAGTGTCTCAGATATCATCATATCAGGGACCAGAAGACAGAGAACCACTACCATATGGATTGCCCATCTCAGTGGAAACAAATGTATTATAGCATCAAACACTGTGGCTACTGGAATCTTCCAGTAACCTGTAGAGTATATGTTAGAGATATTACAGGCATCAGCCATGTGTGCCCTGTTGGCTCAGTTCACTTGTACTTTTGCATATGGGGGATTTTTTTGACCTACCCTCTTCCCTTTCCAAACTCATCTTGCTCATTGTTTTTACATCTAAGGGCAAGTCCCCTCTTTGAGCTGTGCCCTCCTTAGGGAGTGTATAAATGAGTGTCCACTCATCTGGGATGGGCATGCCCATTCCCTCCCTTCCACTCTATCCATCACTTGAGCCACTAATAGTATAATAATGTAGGATATTCCATCTGCATGCCATAATACCATAATGCTGGTCATTGTGTTACTGTATCATAGTATAGTAATATAAGAGACTGAGTATGTATCTCATACTACTATATGGAAGGACATTCTGTCAATTTCTCAATTCTGTCACAGCATCATAGCATCATAATGTACAAAATTTATTCGCCACATCATAGTACCATAATGGAGGACATTCTGTCACCACATCATAATATCACAATGTAGGAGATTATGCCAGCCTATCATGATATCATAATGTAGGAGATTATGTAAGCACATCATAGCATAATAACATGGGACATTTACTCATCACATCGTAGTACAATAATGTAAGAGATTATTGACTCATCATTGAACCATAATGGAGGAGATTATGTTGCAACATTATGTCCCACACCTCCACTAAAAATGGGCTCTTGTGACCCAGTCAGACTTTCCCGTAAAGAAATGTCAATAAATAAATAAAACACTGTAGTTTCATAACATAGGGGATTCTGTTAGCACATTGCAGCATCATAATGTAAAAGATTCTGTCACTGCTTTATAGTATCACAATGTAGGAAATTCAAACATATCAATGAATCACAGTGTAGGAGATTCTGTAGTCACATGACAGTGTCCTAATGTAATATACTCTATGACCACATCATAGTATCACAGTGTAGATTTTGTTAGCAGATCACATCAGTACAATTAAATAATTTCTGTCATCACATTAAAGTATTATAATGTTGGAGAATGTGTTACCATATCACAGAATCATAATTTAGAAGATTCTATCCACAAATCAGATTATCTTAATGTAGGGAAGTCAAGGAAAACAAATCACGGCATTCATAATGTAAGATATTCTATAAGTTCATGCAAGTATTACAATGAAGGAGATTCTCTCATGACATCATGCTGTCATAGTGCTACAAATTTTGTTGGGACATCCTAGCACCATAATGAAGGACATCCTTTCACCACATCCTAGTGCAAAATGGAGGGCATTCGATCATCATATCATAGTATAATAATGTAGAAAATTCTGTGACCATTTTGGACATTATAATATAGGAGAATCTGTCAAATGAGATAGTATCATAATGCATTACATTCTAACACCACACCACACAGTCTTAAGGTAAGAGATTCTGTCAGTACGTTAGAGATGATAATGCAGGACATTCTATCTGCCCAACAGAGTATCATAATGTAGTCAAATCTGTGACCATGACACATCTCCAGAATGTAGGAATGTCTATCAGAACATTGCAGTATCACAATGAAGTAGATTCTGCCATGACATCATAGTGTCATAATGATGGGTGTATTCAAAGTGTATCATAATATCATAATATAATATATTGTTTTGGCAAATCACAATAACTTAAAATGGGACTTTCTGTAAGTCCATCATTCTTATCATAATTTAGGACATTCTGTCTTCGTATTATAATATTAGGATGTGGACATTTGGTCAGTATGTTATATTACCATATAATTTTCTCAGAACATCAAAGTATTATAATGCAAGAGATTCCCTCACCATTTCAATGTCATTATGGAAGACATTCTGGCTTCCCATCGTAACACCATATTCTAGGAGGATTTTTTAGAACATCATAGTGACATAAAGTAGGAGAGTCAGTCAACACAGGAAAGTATTGAATTGCAGGGGATTCTGTTTGCACATCATAACATCATGATGTGGGCTATTCTGTCAGCACATCATGGTATCACAATGTAGGACTTTCGCTCGCCACATCATAATGTAATGATGTAGGATATTATGTTTGAATGTCATAGTAACATAACTAAGAAAACTCATTTACCACATCATAATTTCACAGCATAGGAGATTCTGTCAGCACATAATTGTATCATAACCTAGTAGACTGCATATCACAGCATCATAATATATGACATGTATACGTCACTTCATAGCATAATGAAGGAGATTGCACATCATAGTACTGTAATGTGGGGGGGTTCTGTCTCCACAATATAGTACATTATAGTATCATAATGTAAGAGATTCTGTCACCTCGTCATTTATTCATCACATAGTATAATATTGCAGGTAATTGTCAGCAGATTATAATGCCATAATGTATGAGATTCTGAAATAACAAATCTTAGCGTTATTGTTATGTAGTAGATTCGGGTAGCACATTTCACTAGTATAATATAAGAGATTCTGTCATCATAGTAACATAATGTAGGTGATCTGTAACCACATCACAGTCACAAAAGGTAATCCATTCCCTCATGTTATGGTATCATAGTTTAAGAGATTTTTTTCCCCACATCACTATGAAATAATGAAAGAAGTTCTATTAGCACATCACAATATCATAATGAAAGTGATTTTGTCAGCACATTATGGAATGATAATGCAGAGGATTTGATCAGCATATAAGATGATCTAAACATAAGAATGTTTGTGATCAAACCACTGTGTCATAATGCAGGACATTACACCAGTCTATCAACATACTGTAATGTTGGAATTATGTCATGACATCATAGATTGACAATGAAGGACATTCTGTCAGCACATCATACATGATAATATAGGAGATTATGTCTTCACATCACAGTTTCATGATGTAAGACATTTTGTCAATACATTAAAGCACCGAAATGCATATATTCTGTCTTTACATCATATTATCATAATGTAAAGATAATATCAGCACAATATCTTGTCATGGTGTAGGTCATCCTATCACCATGTAATTATATTATACTGCAGGAGATTCTGTCACCACATCATAGTGTCAAAGTATTGCAATGTAGGGCATTGAATCATCACATCATTGTATAGTAACATAGAAAATGCTGTGACCATTTTGAACATCATAATGTAGGAGAATCAGTCAAGTGAGCATAGTATCATAATGTATTCCATTCTAACACCACACCATAGAATCGGAAGGTAAGAGATTCTGTCAGTACATTAGAGATGATGATGCAGGACATTCTATCACAATAACAGAATATCATAATGTAGGCAAATCTGTGACCACGACGCAGCTTCAGAATGTAGGAATGTCTATCAGAACATTGCAGTATCACAATGAAGTATATTCTGCTATGACATCATAGTGTCATAATGTGGGGCACATTCATATTACATTATAATATCATAATATAAAATATTATGTTAGTAAATCATAGTATCTTAAAGTAGGGCAGCTTACAAAGCTTCAGGGCACCTTCAATGTGCTCAAACTGTCAAGTAGCTTGAGATGAGGTGACTAAAAGACAAGTTTGGGCACAAAACCCTTTAGAGCTTTCCTGCCAGCAGAGAGAGGGAGGCTGAACCCTGAAAGTACAAGGCTAGGAATAACAAAAAATAAATGTACATACCTTGGCATAAAAAAAAAAAAACACACAAAAGATAAGGGGAGGGAGCAGCTACTGCAGCAGTGATCATTCGAACATCTACTGTTATGTTAAGTTCAACTTACACAACTGTACTACATTCTTCATATTGATCACTGCTGCAGTAGCTTTAGCTATATGTAGATTGCCATAGCTAACTCTATTTGTGAGGTGGAAGGAAAAGGGTCCGGGAGTCCATGGAGAATGGTCCTAGCAAAGCTTGATCTAGAGCTAAAGAAGGAATCAAGTTTATAGTACTCTGCAAAAGTGTGTACAGAGGACCAAGTAGCAGCAGCTACTAGAATACTTCTAAAATCCATCATTTGCCAAAATGTCATAGAAGAAGCCAGGGTGCTTGTCGAGTGGACCTTGATCCTGCGTGGAATAGATTTGTCATGGTCAGTATAACAAAAGTTATTCGCCTTAGATTACCATTTGGAAATAGTCTGTTTTGACACTGGTTGTCCCTACTTCTTATCTTCACAAGAAATTAACAATTGATCCAATGATCCGAAAGATTTAGATATGTCAAGGCAGTACCTCAGTTGTCTTTTGACATCCAAGGTATGGAATATCCTTTCTCCCTCATTTTTAGGTTCAGGAATGAAAATTAGGAGATCGAAAGTTTGACTTAAACTTGGGTACCACTTCAGGCATACAGGAAGGATTAGTTCTTACAGAAATCTTTTTATTGTGGAAAATACGGTAGGGTTGCCTCACCATAAGATCTTGAAACTCAGATACCCCTCTTGCAGAGGTCAGAGCAATCAATAAAACAATTTTCCGTTTTAAGATCCACAAGTCTGCTAGATTAGCTTTTTAAAATGGAGCAAGTGTTAGTTTCTCTAACACCAAATTAAGATCCCAAGGAGGGGCCATGGGTTAACTTTGATGCCTCTTGTATAAAATCCCTTTTAATAACATTTTGATATGTGACTGCCTTGAAAGAGGAGAATCCATGGGTAGACATGCTGAAATGGCTGGTAAATGAACCTTGATAGAAGAATAACAAAGGTCATAAGATAGTAACTCACACACATATTGTTAAACCAGACAACAACTAGCTCTGAATGGGTGCTGGTTATGTTGTTGGGATCAACTAGAAAACCTTTTCTATTTGATAATATATGATTTTCTAATAGCAGGCTTTCTTGCCTCCATTAGTACCAGCTGCAGATGCTCAGAAAACAGGTGTCTAAAAGGAATTAAGACCCTATCTTCCATGTAGTGAATCAAAGATGAATGATGTTGGGGTGTATCAAACACCCCTGTTCTTGTGTGAGTAGATCCATTCTCTGAGGAAGTGTGTGGTAATTGTTCTAGCCATTTCCAATAGAAGCAAGAACCATGTTTGCCTGGGCCAGAAGGGAGTCAACAGAATGATCTTGGAGGATTCCTTCTAAATCTTCAGACATAAACTGGATATTAGTGCAATGGGTAGAAATGTATACAGGAACATCCCTGTCCAAAGAAAAGGTATCTGTCTTCCAGGCCTTCTTGCACACAGTCCTGGATCAAAGTTTTGCCAGTTGATTATTCACAGAGGAGGCAAAGAGGTCTACTTGAGGAACTCCCCACAGTTGGATCAACTTTTGGAAGATCCCTGGATCTAGTTTCTATTTATAAGGGCTTACCGTGGTCCTTTTCAGTTTGTCTGCCACACACTTTTCTCTGACAAAATGTAGGATACCTGTAGAGTGAGACTGTGCTGTGAAGCTGTATCCCAAGCTAAGTTGGTTAGTCTACAAAGGGGATGCAACCTGCTTCTCCCTTGTTTGTTGATGTACCACATGCCTGTGTTATTGTCTGTAACCACTTGGAGGTCCTGGGGACCTGACATGGTTCAGAGAATTGAGTGCCTTGATCATAGTAACCATCTCCTTGATATTTATGTTCTTGCATCTATCCTTGGTGTCCCATAACAACTGCACTTTTATCCATCTAGAAATTGCTCCACACGCAAAGTCTGAATCATCTGTGGTGACGGACTGCTTTGGAGCAGGGAGAGAGAAGGGGTCAGCTGGATTTAAGGATACTGGGTGTCTCACCAAGTGATTTCTCTTCTGACAAACCCCAGTACTAGGATCTGAAAAGATAAAGGGTGTTGATGCTGGGACCAAAGAGATTTCAGATATCACTGAATCATGTGGAGTCTTGTTAGGGGTATTATGTGAATCATAAATGCCGTGACACCCAAACTCCTGAGGCATTCCCTCACAGACTGAAGACTGAGTGGAAAACCTTAGAAACAGATCTAAATAAAGATCTATATTTCCTATAGAAGAAAAGTTCATTGAACTGAGGTGTCTAGTTGACATCCCAGGACCTCAACCCTGTGTAAGGGAGTCAAGAAAGGCTTATGAATGTTTTCTTGGAATCCTAGTTTGTACAAGAGAAATCTCACCCAAGAGAGAGGTTCCTGACATTCTGAAAAAGCTTCTGCAAAGATAAGCTAGTTAACTAAATATGCAAATTTTGGATATCCTGTAGCCTGCAATGAACTATAACTGGAGCGAGACACTTTGTGAACACTTTTGGTGCAATGGATAGTCCAAAGGGTAAGGCAGAGAACTGATAGTATGATCCATACATAAAACCTTAAGAAATGCCTGAAGTCTGGATGAATAGGAATATGATGATGAGCATCTTTTTAAGTCTAGTGTTATCAGGAAACTTGTAAGAAGAGGAAGAGGCAACAGGTTGTGAATTGACATAATTCTGAGTTTGGGCACTATCACAAACAGGTTTAGGAAAGAAAGATCCAGAACTGGTCTCCAAGCATTTTCTGTCTTTGGGACTAGGAACATCCTTGAATAAAATACCTTCCATAACAAGGAAGGAGGAACTGGTTATATCCCTCATTGAGCTAGCATGTGATGACAAACAGCTGGAAATGAAATAGTCTGATTTGCAGGATGAGGAATGACCCCCTGGAAAGGAGGAATTTTCTCCCTTTGTCATCTGTAACCCTGATGAATTATTTTCAGAACCCATTTGTCTGAAACAAACTTTTGCCAAAGAGAGAAATGGAGATTCAGACTTTCTAGATGAGAAAGAGGGCCAGGATGGGATGGGGTCACAAGTTCTCTTGAACAGTCATTCAGACGTGTTGGAGTGTCCTTGGTTTTGGAGGGCTCACACTTCTTTTTGGAATCTCCTTGCACTTCTTCTTAAACATCTGTTTGCCTTTATTCTATTGAGACTGTTTATTTATTTATTTATTTTTTCCAAAATTTAATGACTAGAAAGCAAATCCTTTGGGCAGTTTGGAAAAAGAGTGTTGAAAAGTCTTGGAAATTCCGGAATCATCTTGCCCCTTTCATCACACTTTTTGATCACCTCTTCAGCAGAGGGGCCAAACACTAAATGTCTATCCAAGGGAGAATTTCAAATTTAATTTTTAATATCATCTGGAAGGTTCTGAGAATGCAACCAAGTAAACCACCTTAAAATTGTACCAGTGGCCATAACCCTGGAATAAGTATTAGTAGTGTGATACACACTCTGCAAACAGTGAGCAGTGACCTGGATAATAGAAGAAACTAATTTATTTAAAGCAGATTTTTCTTCACAAAAAGAAACTGTAGATAAAACATTATTCATACTTTCACAATAAGTCAGAAAAAAAACATTAACATGAACCTGACAATTTAAAATTCTGAAATTGAAAGTTGCAAAAGTATACACTTTTACCCATACTATCAGTAATTTCCCATCCTTATTAGAAATATTAGGATTGGAATTAAATAAGTGCTTAGCAACAGAGAAGTCAACTAAGGCTATATCTCCTGGATCAGGTATGGGAGGACAATATAAAATGTAAAAGGCAGAGGAACTTTATACATAATTTCTGCCTTTTTAGGGACAACTGGCTAACTATCAGGAAATTTGCAGGCAGTAAACACATATCCTCTAAAGCAGACAAGACAGGAGGAATGGATGTAGGTTCTTCTATAACAGCTGATATTATTTTTGGAGGGACTGAGAAACCTCAATGTTCTGCCACTGAAAACAGTGGAACATTCTAGCAATAGTCTCAGAGAAAGAGAACCCCCTACAGGGCAAATGAAAAGGAGATCTCTACTCTGAGTCTGAATCAGAAATCTGAGGACAAAACCCTGAATCCATCCCTGCATCTTCCTGTTCAGATTCAGAATCTTGAATCTCTTCAGGAAAGGAGGCACCCCACTTTCTTTTACCAGAAACTACTTTACAGGAAGGAACAGTAGCTTAAATCAAACCCTGAGCCAGTCCCAGTAAATGACTCCTATCCAAAGAAATTTGAGGAGGAGAAGACACATGCTTAGTTTTCTGTTTCTTTTTTTGACTTTAAGAATGGGGCCAACCATGTTACTAATGGCAGCTGCTGCCTCCCCAGGAATTGGCCCAGCATACATATACAACAGGGAGACCTTCCCTGTTCATTTTTTCAGGACCAACAAGAGTGGCTTTTCCTTGCCCACTGAAGAGACCCCAGCAGCTGCAGAGGACATGGCTAAACCCAATCCCTACTTACTGTAGGTGCTACACCAGAGGGATCTGGGGTAAAAGATGAATGGTCTGAAGTACAACAAATGAGCACAGCAGAGTCACCCACCCGTGGCTGAGGAAAGTTGCCAGCCTGATGTGGTGGCAAAGGCTGTTTGCTTAACTTTTTCTGTTTGTAGCTGGAAGAAGGAATACCATGAGAGTGACAATCTATTCCATGGTCAAGTTGAAAATTGTGCCTCCATCCTGGGAAAAGCAAGCAACAGTGCCAGTAAAACTACCAGCTCACAAAAGTTACTTTGTTTGACAAACAAAATATAGCAAAAAGTACTTTTAAACACTATGGCAGCCTCAAAACCTTAAAATAAATACAATTTATCCACAGAAAATAGTTTAGCAGTTAGATAACACTAATTTTAAACTGACTTAAACAAGTGCTCCATTTACAAGTACATTAGGCTCGAAACAGTTCATTAAAACACAATGCTCCTAGCTTTAAAATAATTTTCTTGAAGAGGAAAGTAATAAACCATCAGTAAAAAATAAGAAAACGGAAGTTTATTTTTCCCAAAAGGGAACTTCTGCCCAGCTAAGGAAAGCACAAACCAACCGTCGATTCTTAGTAGCCCCAGAGGAGTGTACTTTTCAGTGTCAGTAAAGCTCGGAAGGGCTTAGCACTCAAACTTGTCTTTTACTCAGCTCAGCTAGAGCTGCTTGATAGGTTGGGAATGGGGAAGATACCTTGAAGCTTTAGAAGCTGACTGGCTGTTATATCCTTTGTAATCCTTGTCAGTATATAACCTGTATAGCTAAGGCTACTGTAGCAGTGATCAATATGAAGAATATCACTCTGACAGCACATCTTAGTGTCATAATGTAAGACACTCTATTTCCACATCATAGTGTCATACTGTAGGAGTTTCCACCTGCAAATGATAGAATCATATTGATGGAGATTCTATAACCAAAATTGTGGTATCATAACAAAGGATTTTCTCTTAGTATTACAGTGCATCATAATTTATGAAATTCATTCAGTACATCTTGCTGTCATAATGTAGGACCTTTTGTCTGGATGTAATAGTGCTATACTGTAGGGCACTCTGTAACTACATCATAGTATCAAAGTGTAGGGAATTTTGTCAACACACAAATGTAAGAAAATCTGTTAGCACCTCGTAGTATCATAATTTTGTAGAATCTCTTAGGCATCATAGTATTATAATGTATATATATTCTGTCTTCACACCATATATTAATAATATTTAGGTTTCATCAACATTTCTTGTTATCACACTGTAGGATAGTTTGTCAAAACAATATAAATTACATGATGTAAGTCATTCTAACAATATAAGTGACATGATTAGATCATTCTCTCAGCATGGCATTGTATTATAATGCAGGAGATTCTGTCACCGCATCATAGCATCATAATATAGGGCATTCTATTTCCCCATCATAGTATCACACTGTAAAAGAGTCTGCCAGCAAATTATAGGCTATTATGGTGGGAGAGTCTGTCATCAAATCATAGTGTTGAAACATAGGACATTCACTCCCTACATTGTAGTGTCACAGTGCATTACATTCTGTCACTAAGTTATGAAATAATAATGAAGTCATTTCCTTCAGTACTTCACTGTGTCATTACACAAAATGTTTTGAATTTCCATCATAGTAATATATTGTAGGAGAACTTTCTTGGATGATATTGTAGGGGATTGTGATTTGTGCCAGAACTTCACAGTATTATAAAGTGGCAGATTCAAACAACACAACATAATATCATAACATAGGGCATTCTGCCAGCACATTGTGGAGTTATGATGCAGGGAATTGTCAGCACAATGTATAATGAACTGGAGGGCATTTACTCATCACACCATAATATAGTACTATAAGAGATTGTGTCTACACCTCATAGTACCATAATGAAGTGCATAATATCACAATAAATTAGATTCTACCAGCACAACACAGTTTGATAATGTAGTCATAATTTTGTCATCACATAAAAAAATCATAATGTAGAACAGCTATTCACTACATCATGGTATCATAATTCAGGTGATTGTTGGCATGTCCTAGTACTGTAATATAGGAGATTCTGTCACCTCATCATCATATCATAATATATTATAATGTAGGATATTCTGTAAGCCCATCACACTGTCATAAGGAAATACATTCTGTCTCCACAGCATACAATCATAATGTAGGAAAATCTACAGCACATCAACTAATCTCATTTCAAGTGAGTCTGTGACCAAATTACAGCCTCATAATTTAGAGCATTCTATAAGTAGAGCAGAGAACTGCAGTGCAGGAGATTATGTCAAAACATCATTCTTTCACATTGTAGGTCATTGTGGGTTATTCAAATGTCACATTATAGTGTCATAATGTAAGACATTCTATTTCCACATACATCATTCTGTCACATTGTAGGTCATTGTGGGTCATTCTAATGCCACGTCATAAAGTAAGCCTTTCTATTTCCACATACATAATTCTGTCACATTGTAGGTCATTGTGGGTCATTCTAATGGCACATTATAGTGTCATAATGTAAGACATTCTATTTCCACATTATAGTACTCTATGGTAGGTATTTCAGGCAACAGCTTCATACTATCAACCATAAGATATTATTCTAGCAAATCAAAAATGTAGGAGATTCATTTAGTATATCATGCTATTGCAATGATGGACTTGCTTTCTGCTCATCATAATACCATAATGTAGGCTATTCATAATGTAGAAGACTCTGTCAACATAGCAAACTATTGTAATGTAATAGAATTCCATGCCACACCATGTTATCACAACATAGGAGAATCTTTCAAAACACCATAATATCATAATTCAGATAATCTGTATTCATGTCATGTTATCACAGTGTGAAGATTCTGCCAGTATGTCTTCCTATCAAAGTTTAGAAGACTCTAGCAACACAATACAGTATCATGATATAGGAGATTTTGGCAACATGTTACTGCATTATAATCTAGGAGACCTACATATCATAGTGTCATTCTGTGGGACATTCTGATTCCATATCATAGTATTATAATGCTCGAGATTCTGCAGGCAAATCATTGTGTCATACTGCAAGAGGTTCTGTCACCTCATTGCAGTGTCATGATGTAAGACATTCAAAGACATCATAGTGTCACAATGCATTGCATTCTGTCATTACATCATAGTGTCATTATATGGGAGATTATGTCATTACTTCAGAATGTCATTAAGCAAGACATTCTGATTTCCTGTCATAGTGTCATATTGTCAAAGTCTGTCAGAATGTCATGGTGTCATAAAGTAGGATATTCAGACAACACATTACAGCACCCAAATGTGGGAGATCCTGTTGTTACATCATGGAGCCACAATGCAGAAAATTGTGCTGGCAAATAATAGTATTGTAATGTAAGTCATTTGCTCTCCTCATTATATTATAGTAATGTAGGGACTGTGTCTGCATCTCATAATATCATAAGCCATTCTTCCAGCACATGGTGTCATCACGTTTGAAGGAGATTCTGTTGGAGCATCATAATATTATAATGTAGGATGTTCACTCACTACATCAAGTATTATTATATAGACACTTATGCCAGCATATCAAAGCATTTTAATGTAGAAGATTTTTTTTGACACAACATAGAATCATAAGTTAGGATATTTGTTCTCCACAACATAGTATTTTAATGAAGGAGATTGTTGGCACATAATGTGCCATAATGTAGGAGATTCTGTCACTGCATCATAGTATCATAGTATCATAGGTTCATAGGTTCATAGGTTCATACTAGGCTATCTGCCCTAGGGCATTTATAAGCCTAGCCAGAGTGTGTTTGGCTTTTGCCACCCATTTTAAATTAATTTTGCTATGCCCTTTTTCGAGGTTAGTATACTGTGCCTCTGTCTAACAGTGACACAGAATTGATACCCAGGGTAAACCTACGATCTCCCATCCACTCATCAAGATTCCTCTTGAAGAGAGTCAATGAGGGACTCTGCCTAACCTGGACTGGGATTTTATTCCAGAGTGAAGGGAGCCTCTGAGCTATGAATCTGTCCCTCCAGCATGTCCTATTTATTTCAGTGCTGAGGTTCAAGTCTCTCGAGCGTGTGGCTCGATGGGATTTGGATTTTCTGAGGTGCAGCATGTCCATTAATTCCGGGTTGGACATTGCTTTATACGTCAGGCACAGATCGCCTCTGAGCAGGCAGTATGCCACTGAGTAGAGCTGGAGTTTTTTTAACCGGGTAGCATATGGCATCTGTTTGTGCCCTTTGATCCTCTTGGTGAGGTACTTTTGGGGTCTT
The DNA here is from genome assembly GCF_019279795.1 of Protopterus annectens. Taxonomy (NCBI): domain Eukaryota; kingdom Metazoa; phylum Chordata; order Ceratodontiformes; family Protopteridae; genus Protopterus; species Protopterus annectens. Next base: position 130,966,951 of record NC_056729.1, read on the forward strand.
TCCGGTTGCTGCAGGTGTCTGGTAAGGTACATCCCAAAAGAGGCATTGTACTCAATTATGGGGCTGATGAGGGATGAGTAAAGAGGCACGATGACCTCCCCTGATCTAGATGTGAATCCCTTCATGATTAGGTGGGCTATATAAAATGTTTTTCTAACCACTTTGGCACCGTGGTTGTCAAATGAGAGATTGCTATCAACTTGGGTTCCCAGGTCCCTAATTGCTTCTTCTGTACATAATGGATTACCACCTATGTGGTAATTTGTGGGCACTTTGTTTTTGCCAAAGGGGATGACTATACACTTTTTGGCATTTAGCTTGAGGCCATGGCTCTGGCACCAGTTGTCTGTTTCTATGAGGCCCTTTTGGAGGATGCTTGTGTCAGCTTGAGAGTCAATTATGGCACCCAGTTTGCAATCATCTGCGAACTTGGTCAGCCACAGTCCTTCCGTGTTGGCCTGTACCTCCGAGAAATATATACCGAACAAGAAAGGTCCCAGGACTGAGCCTTGTGGGACGCCACTTGTAACTGGTTTGGAGTCTGACATGGCTCCAGCAATTCTAACCATGTGGGTTCTGTCCTTGAGCCAGTTTGCAACCCATCTAGTGACATAGGGGTTTATATTTAAGCTGGTGAGATTATCTATAATGCCCAAGTGGGGTATTGTATCAAAGGCTTTTGCAAGGTCTAGGTAGGCTGTGTGGACCACCTTCCCCTCATCAATGGCCTTGGTGACTGTTTCAAAGAAATCAACCAGGTTTAAGAGGCAGGATCTGCCCTTAACAAAGCCGAACTGGATAGGATCCAGTGTCTGTAGGTCCCCAATATCTTTATTTATGAGGTCCATGATGATCCTTTCCATAGCTTTGCAGACCAAGCTAGTCAGGCTTATGGGGAGATAGTTTCCAGGATCCGTTGAGGCACCACCTTTGTGGAGAGGGACCACTATTGCTGTACACCACTCTTTGGGTACATATCCTGTAGTAAGGCTGAGATTGAACAGTAGTTTTTTGTTTGGGTTTAGCTCTTCTTGTAGTTCATGTAGGATGCAGCCCGGGACACCGTCTGGTCCCATTGATGCTGTGTTTTTTGCTTTGGAGAGGGCAGCTCTTACCTGAGCATCTGAGATGTCAGGGGGGCAGCACTCTGCTGGGATAGATATTTGCCCTTTTGGTGGGGAGGGGGGAGACGTTTGTGTTGAACCTGTCAGCTAGGATGTTGGCAATGTCTGTGGATTCGGTGTATTTTTTGCCATTTTGGACTAATTCTGAGCATATCTGGGAATTCCCACCCAGGTTCCTAACATAACTAAAGAAAGCCTTGTGATTACCCTTAGTGTCCTGTGCAATTGTTCTCTCGAAGCTGGCCTTAGACAATTTTATGAGTGCCCGTAGTTTTTTGCTAATACTGATCAGAGATGCCTTCCCTTTTTGGGATTTTGCTCTATCATCTAGTAGCTTCCTCCTTCTGTTGTATAGTTTGTTTATGGCTGGGGTCCACCAGACAGGACGTCTGCCTTTAGAGGATTGGGTCTTGGTTTTATTTGGGATTGCATGATCCATGCAATCCTGAAGTTGTTCATAGAATGCGTTTATAAAGGATCCTGTGGTCTGGGCTGTATTTTCCACAGGCCCAGGGGCTTTGAAGGATTCCACCTCGGTTTTGAGGAGTGTGAAGTTTGCTTTAGAGAAGTTTTTCACTGTGGTTTTCAGGGAAGGGGGTGGAGTCAGGATGTGAATATCCAGTGAGATTAGTTTATGGTCTGATCTAACCAGTGAGGGATACACTTCTTGTCTGGAGCATAGAGTCCCCATGTTGGTGATGATCAGGTACAGTATGTTTTCCCCTCTTGTGGGAGTGGTAACAAGTTGTTCCATAGCATTTGAGTTTATAAATTCTAGGAACCTTTGGGCTAGGGTGTTGGAGCTAGAGTAATGCTCCCGGTCTATGTTTGGGTAGTGGAAGTTGCACAATATAATGGTATTTGGAGAGACCTTCATATTTTCCAGTGTTCTCAGGAAGGCTGAGTGGGGTTCCTGGATTTGGGATGGTGGTCTGTAGCAGGCTATAAACTGGAAGGCAGTTTTACCCTCTGTTAATTGCACATAGATAGTCTCTGATGCTTCTTGATGTGCCACCAACCTGGAGGTGTGTGGGTATCTTTGACGAATATTGATACTCCCCCTCCTTTTGTGGTTTGGACCAAGTTTTGGGGCCAAAAAGCATGGTATGAGGTATAACCTGGTAGTGCTGGGGTGCTCTCGGGAGCCTTGAACCAGGTTTCTTTTACTGCACAGATATCGATGTTCTCCATGCTAAGGAGAGTTTCGAGTGTGTGCATCTTGAGGTTTAGACTTCTGGCGTTGAGTAGCATTACTCTTAGTTTCTTATCCCTTGCGATACCTATGAAGGTGGGTTTGTCTTTTGAGCCTTGCCTAAAAAAGGCATTATGGGGGTAGCAAGAGCCTTTGCCAATATCCAAAAGCCCAGGGGTGACAGGTGCAAGCCATCCCTAGCGAAGCATCATGGCTTGTCGAGCATGTCATCCCAGGCTGACAGGCATTGGATCCCCTTTGAATGACACCAATACTTAAGTCAATTGTTGAAATTGATCATCTTGTCTTCATATTGTGGCATCATTCTTGGTGAGGGTAAGATGCTACTCAAGGTCAGGTTCATACCGGCCTGGGAAACATACTCAGAGAGCTCCTCTATGTCTCTTTTCATGTAGTCCAGGGAGGTACGTCTCAGGTCATTCACACCAGCATGGACAATGACTGAGTCATATTTGTACTTGCCTTGGAGTGACCTGAGTGCTTGTGTTATGTGGTGGATCCTAGTGCCTGACAGGCAGCTCACCGTGACCTTTTCCTTGTTCAGCCTGGTGAGCGGGACGTCAGTGTGCCTGACTATAGAGTTACCTATTATAAGTGTATCAGGTGTGTTGTTTAGCCTTAAAGGCTGTGACTGTTCGGCACACTGGCTTTGTGAGCTATGTGTTGCACGTGTTTTGTTTTGGGGTAGCGGTTGCTTGGGTGTCTGCTTTGGAGGTCTCTGCTGCTTAGGCAGATTTTTATTTAGAGCCTCCGAGTATGTTTTTGTGTGTTTATGTGTTTGGTTTGCTGTCGTGGTAGGTCTATGTGAGACTGGAATTGTAGTGAGTGTGGTTTCCTTCTCCTCCTGACTGGTTTCGCCAGTACTGAGTTGAGACAGCTTAGCCTCCAGTATGGCTATATGGTTGCATCTCTCACATGTGTTGGAATTTGTTGGGAGGAGGAGAGGGTTGTCTGTGTACATGAGGCAGTTGTAACATTGTCTCAAGATTCCCAGATTCACCAGCTGGACCGGAGAGGAGATTGACAACTGACCTTTGGACATGCTAGAATAGTATTAGGAATTCCTTTAAAATTAAAAAAGAGGGCCAATGGGGAATGGGGTACTCAAGGGAAGTTTGTGAGGGTGTAGTTCTTTTAATATTTTAGTGCTGACTTATATAATTGCTTTAGTGAGCAAGTGCCAGGTAACATAAATGCAATGTGTTACAGGTAACTTAAATGCTAAAATGACAAACAGTAACTTTCTTTCAAGTGAAAAAAGGAAATAAGTACATTAAGCAATGCAGATATCAGTAGGGATCCACAGAAGCACTGAAAAGCCATGTTTTAGGTGGAATTAGCGTTTCAGGGAAATAACAAGCAAACAAACAACAAGCATACAAATAAAGCTAGATTCAGCAGGCCTGGATCTAGTCTATACTACAGCAAATAAGGTGTACCAATTTCAGTAAGAAACAGTTCAAATATGCAGGCACTATAAGCCTTTAACCAGAAATTCCCAGCTCAGAAGGGCAGAGTCCAGCCTCTCCTCCCACAAGAGTGCAGACCACGAACCTTCTTAATGTAAAATAACTGACCTGAAGCCCAAGTGCTTAAACCAGAACTAATACACTTTTAGAATAACAGACACTGAGCCCTCAATCAGCAGTTCACAACTTAGAAGGATGTAAGCTACCTGTCCTGCCACCACAGTGCAGGCCACAAACCTTCCTAATGTGAAACAACTGGTCTGAAGCCCAAGTGCTTCATCCAAAAGACTTAGAATGATAGCTACACTTTAATCAACTTACTACCAAGCAGTAATAGATACAATTGAATACTTTAAAGAATGCCTGGATTAGTGCTCAAGTTATACAAACAAAGCTAGATTCAGCAGGCCTGGATCTAGTCTATGCTACAGTAAACAAGGTGTACCAATTTCAGTAATAAGCAGTTCAAATATGCAGGCACTATAAGCCTTTAACCAGAAATTCCCAACTCAGAAGGGCAGAGTCCAGCCTCTCCTCCCACAAGAGTGCAGACCACAAACCCTTTTAATGTAAAATAACTGGCCTGAAGCCCAAGTGCTTAAACCAGAATTAATACACTTTTAGAATAACAGACACTGAGCCCTCTATCAGCAGTTCCCAACTTAGAAGGATGTAAGCTACCTGTGCTGCCACTACAGTGCAGACCACAAACCTTCTTAATGTAAAAGAACTGGCCTGAAGCCCAAGTGCTTAAACCAGAATTAATACACTTTTAGAATAACAGACACTGAGCCCTCAATCAGCAGTTCCCAACTTAGAAGGATGTAAGCCACCTGTCCTGCCACCACAATGCAGGACACAAACCTTCCTAATGTAAAACAACTGGTCTGAAGCCCAAGTGCTTAATCCAAAAGACTTAGCATGATAGCTACACTTTAATCAAGTTACTACCAAGCAGTAATAAATACAATTGAATACTTTAAAGAATGCCTGGATTAGTGCTCAAGTTATACAAACAAAGCAAGATTCAGCAGGCCTGGATCTAGTCTATGCTACAGCAAACAAGATGTACCAATTTCAGTAAGAAGCAGTTTAAATATGCAGGCACTATAAGCCTTTAACCAGAAATTCCCAGCTAGAAGGGCAGAGTCCAGCCTCTCCTCCCACAAGAGTGCAGACCACAAACCCTTTTAATGTAAAATAACTGGCCTGAAGCCCAATTGCTTAAAACAGAATTAATACACTTTTAGAATAACAGACACTGAGCCCTCAATCAGCAGTTCCCAACTTAGAAGGATGTAAGCTACCTGTCCTGCCACTACAGTGCAGACCACAAACCTTCCTAATGTAAAACAACTGGTCTGAAGCCCAAGTGCTTAAACTAAAAGGCTTAGAATGAGTTACACCAAGCAGCAATAAATACAACTGAGTACTTTTAAGATGACGCAAAAGCAAAATAAAGTAGGAAGAAACACAAATACAGTAAAAGCAGATAATTTTTTTTTTTTTTTTGAGTGAGCAAATGAGATGGGCCCAGGAGTTACAGGATAGAAACAAGTGCAAATACAGGCCTTCAAATCAGAAAGTTGAGAGAGATAGAAGACCGCCCAAATGGCCAATAACTACAAATTCTGGGCCAGAACCACTCCTTATGTGGTAGACAGGTTACCTAGTGCTTACCACTCCCACTGATAAGCTAGAAGGCTTCCCTCCAACACAGAAAGGCTTGGGGTCTCAGAAGCTTACAAATAGTTCTGGATACAGCAAATCTGTATCTGGAACACTAATTACAGGAAAGGTAGGAAACAGGCTTACAATTTTTTTTTCAGAAAAGTAGCAAAAACAGTAGTAAAAACAATTCACATGCCGTGCAAGCTGGCACACTTGAGTATGTAGCAATATTAGTCCACACATAGTTTGAATAAATGTAATTAAATTAAAAAGGACTAAAAGCAAGTGCAGAAAAGGTTTATTAGGTAGAAAGCGGTAAAGAGATGGGACTGGGGAAGTGTCCTAGATCAAATCTACAGTGGGGTGGGCACTGCAAAAGCCACCAAATTTAAACTACAACCAAAAACAGGGAGGGGTGGGGAAAAGTTTCAACAGAGATGTGAGGAATCAGAGTGCAAATTATAAAACCAAAAAAATATATACTGATCTCTGTATATTTGAAGAACACTAAGACAACAGATATCTAAGCAACAATTTAGCTCTATGATACAGAATAATACAGAAAATATACTCAGCTCTATATATTTGCAGATAGTCTTGTAAGGCTGTCTCTCAACACACAGGTCCACTTTAAATGCAGACTGTTGCTATTAACAGTTCAAATTAAGGGAGCCTGTTTTATTCTGGAGAAGTTCTTTACTGGTTAGAATGAAAACACTTAATAAAAATCTTTAAGTCATATTGTGGTAACACTCTTGTGTACTGTAATCTTTGTTTTTATGAAAGAAAAAGGAATTTGTAGTGGAGTAAATACATTTATTTGGAAGAAAGATGAAAAAGATATAAAGAGACCAATACTGTTAGAAAATGCAGATAAGGTTCTTGCTTCCCCCATTGTGCCTTTTTTAGGCAATGTGCCACAGACAAAAGTTCCAACATAAGAGATCTGTCAAAAAGTAAATTGAAGGTCATGCTGCTTAACGTTAGGAGCCTTAACCTGAAAATGCACTCACTGGTGCCTGTCCTAGCACTGGAAGATGCCGACATCTGTTCAGTCATGGAAACTTGGTTCAAGGTTGTGGAGACAACCCCTGCCTTACCAGGCTATACCTCATTCCACACATTCTGACCCCAAAATGAGGTTGGGAAGACTAAGGGTGGTACACCATATTAAAGTTTTTAGTTGCTTTAGCATTACGTTATTCGTATTTGCTTATTTCAGCTTTCTACTACCATTCAACTCATTTTTCTTTTGATTTTTAGTAGTTTTTCAGTTTTCTTGGTTTTTTGTTGGAGTTTCTATTTTCATTAAAGACAAGCACACCTCCAGAATGGTTTGCTAGCATGAAGCACTAGAACTTCTCCAGGTGCAACTGACAATTGGCAAGACACCCATCCAAGTTATAGCCAACTATAGATCCCCCTCCATGACTCAGAACACCCACTCCTCCTACCTAGATGTACTTGACTCCATCAAGGTACTCCCTAACATCCTGATCCTTGGTGACTTCAACTACCCTACCATAAACTGGGTGAATTATTCCTGCTCTAATGCACTCACCCACCGATTCCTTGACTTCATCAGTTCTAATGCACTAGGCCAGCTTGTCTCATCCCTCACAATGGGCGATATCATTCTAGACTTGGTTATCTGCAACATGGATGACCACTGCACCACCCCCATAGTAAGTTCTTCCCTGGTGAGATCAGACCATCAGTCTGTCTCATTCAAAGTGTCTAGCTCCTCCAACCCCCCCCAGCCATAACCAGGCTAAAAACTTCTCAAAAACTGACTACAACCTTCTAAGGGAAGGTATCAGTAGCTTGAAACCACTGCCACCCCCCCAGAGGATGCAGACAAATATGCTGAACAGTATGCCAGTGCAGTATACAAGCACCTGTACAACTGCATGGACTCAGCCATACCCAGCAGAAATAAAACCTGCCCCTCAAGGAAACATAAACCTATCTGATGGACATGCTCTATCAACAGACTTTAAAACAAAAGGAAGAAACTGCTGTTCAAGGGTAAAACGGCACAAATTCCCAGTTGGAAAAACTCCCTCCTTAGCCTCAACAAGCAAATTAAATCACAAATGAAAACCTCCAATGCTAATTATGAATCAAAATTAGCTTCCAAAACAAAGGCTAACAACAAAGCCTTTTTCAGTTACATCAGAAACCTTGATGGCAAAGCCCAGGTTTGCTCTGAATTAGTTCTTAACCATACCACTTACACTGATCCTGTTGTCTTAGCCAATCTGCTAGCAGATAGGTTCAGCTCAAACTTCACCTCCCTGTCCATCCCCAAAGGCCCATTCCACATCCCCGATACTTGCCCCGCACCTCACATCTCCATAGATCAAGTGTTAAAGGCCTTATCCAAGGCAAGGAGCACAGCTTCCATGGGACCTGATAGTATCCCAGGCTATATTCTGCAGCATCTCCAGCAAGAACTAGCTTCACCATTGAGCACCCTGTTCATCCATAGCCTAAGTACAGGTTTCATTCCAGCAGAGAGGAGAATTACCATTGTCATCCCTTTGCAAAAAGGTGATGCAACCCTGGAAAGTATCTTCCCATTAGCTTGACAAGTCTGATCTGTAAGGCCATGGAGCCCCTCTTCAAAAGAAACCTTGATGATTGGATGGGAGATAGGAAATTCACCCCGGGGATCATGTCAGTCGCCCTGCTAGACAGGGGTCCAGGGAAGTAAACATTGTGGGAAAAAATATCCAGGGAATTGTTATGGCTAGGCTTGTATAGGCCCTAGGGCCGATAGCCTAGTACCAACCTATGAACCTAGTGTTAGTTGCACCTGGAGAATTTCAGATGCATTATGTTGGGCAACTAGCCTGGAGGTGTGAATATCCTTGGCGAATATGGACACTCCACCTTTAGTGTTTCAGTCTTGGTTTGGTGGTTGAAAAGCGTGGTAAGTGTTGTAGCCTGGTATTGCAAGGGTGCTCTCTGGAGCCTTGAACCAGGTCTCAGTTACTGCATGAATATCGATGTTCTCCATTTTTAGGAGTGCCTCAAGAGAGTTTATTTTGAGGTTTAGACTTCTAGCATTGAGTAGTATTACCAGATTTTGCATGCTTGTATCTGTTACAGTGGTGGTTTTGTCCTTTGAACCTTGCCTAAAAAAGGCACTATAGGGTTGGCAAGAGCTTTAGCCAGTAATCTGAATCCCAGGGGTGCAGGTGCAGACCATCTCCGGCAAAGCATCATGGTTTGTCGATCATGTCGTCCCACGCAGACAGATACTGGATCCCCTTTGAATGAAGCCAGAAGCTTACCCAGTTGTTGAAGTCAGTCATTTTGTCCTTATATTGTGGTATAATTCTGGGCGAAGGCAGGATGCTACTCAGGGAAAGGGTCATACCTGCCTGGGCCACATGATCTGAGAGCTCTTCCATGTCTCTTTTCATGTAGTCCAGGGAGGTAGGTCTTAAGTCATTCACTCCAACATGGACAATGACAGAGTCATATTTGTACTTGTTGTGGAGTGACTTGAGTGCATGCATTATGTGGCGGATCCTGGCACCCGACAGGCAGCTGACTGTAATTTTCTCCTTGTTCTGCCTGGTGAGTAGGACATCAGTTTGTGTTTTTCTAGTAAATCATTTAGGAATGAAGTCACTAAATAATGACAGACATTGAGTTTCAGACTTCATACCCTTAGAAAAATGCATGCTAAAGCAGATCTGTTATTCTGTCAAATGTCTAAGATTATACAAGAGCAATTTTTAGTACTGTCTGTATGTTCCCCCAGTATATTTGGCCTTGTCCAGATTTCCTCCATTAAGAGGTATGCGTAAATAAATCACTTTTTAGAATTAGGTATATCCAAACCTCTAAACTGTCCCCAACTTTGGCTGAAAATGTTGCTCTTCTCCTAATAATCCCTCTGCAAAATGGCAATTATAGAAGAAAATGTGGAGGGTTTATAATTAATAAATAACTGTAATGATCAGAGTTATAGATTACTTTTATTTTAGAAATGCATATGTATTCTCTTATTTTATCAGCTGCTCAACTTAACAGTGCTAATATTGAAAAAGTGTCTCTTCTTTGACAGGTTCCCAGCTGTATTGTGTGACTATTTTATATTTTTGCATCACATTTTTGGTCCATTTTTTTATAAAATTGTAGTTTTCTGGCAAATTAGTGGCAAATCATTAAAGATTAAAGTTAGAAAATAATGACAGACATTTGAGTTTCAGATTTCATACCCTTCAGAAAATTCATACTAATGCAAGACCTACTATTCTACTATCTTTCTAAGTTTATAAGAGCAATATTTAAAAATTGTTCTTATTTTTGGGCCTGTATCCCACTTCTATTTATGGCTTTGTCTAGATTTCTTGCTCTGAGTTTGAGAGGTATGACAAAGGTGTCAGGGCCATCACCGTCAGCCAGAGACATTTCAAATTGTGAAATACTTGTTGCACCCCACTCCTCCATGTAGTGACTCTGGATGTGTCCAAGCAAGACAAGGAGCAGTTATGCAGTGTAAGTGTGCAGAGTATCCCCCCATCCAAGGTAGACACAAGTACTACAGTGATTTTTCATCTGTCCTTGATTTTGCAGAATGTTCTGGTTTTCTGTCACATTTTTATACTGTTGATTTATGCTTCGTCTTATTCAGAAAATGCATGTTGTTGCAGTGCCTGTTACTCTGTGTTTAAGTAGCAATGCTTTAATGACCATCAGGTAAGCTTGTCTGAGATTGTAAGATGCAAATAAGCTTTAATAGGCATACTGTTAAAGAACTACCAGCATTGAAAGCTTTTTTGTTTTTGCCATGCAGAGAATATTTACGTAACTAGATAACATATAAGCCTTAGGTATTGAAATGCATATGACAGTATTTGTAATTAAGGACAGGATTGCAGTATTTTCAGAAGCTCATTACATTTGTTGGGGACTTGCAGTCATCTTTGCAGGCTTTACCCGTAAACTAAACAGAATGCCAATCTATCATGTGTGGTCCATAACCTGTGCAGTAATCCTTTAAGCAATTTATCTTGAGCTTGTTTCTTGTTTACTGTTCATTTTTTACTTTGATCATGTTTTCCCAATGTAACAAGTAGATAGTTGCTGTCATGCAGCAGGTCTTTTTTGGATAAGAAACATTTTTACAAGTGGGGGTATCACAGAGATTGCTACTTTCAGCATGTTACTTGGTACTTTTTTAAAGTTGAATATAAATTATAATTAGAACTGCAGTGCAAGGAGAAGTGGTTTTAGTTTAGTGCCACTTGTTTTTTTATGCTTGATTTTGACTGGCATTCCAGTAATGTATTTAAAAAGTAATGTGATTGTTCATGCCTTACAACCTTTTTGTTTCCATCTAGATATTAAGTAAGCTGTCATGTAGCCAATGCATTGAAATATTTTTTCTTCTATACTTTATTTTGTCTTGATTGGACTCTCATAATGATGGCTTGGCACCCAAGGCAGCATATTTAATTAAAGTCCCAGTTTTTGTGGTTTTGAGCATAGCTTTGCCCTTTTCTAGTTGGCCACACCCCTTCCTGTTGGCCCCACCCATTCAACTGTCTCCTGCAGCCCCCCTTTGAATTGAAGTCACCAGCTGCCACTGCTAGAGATGCTCCATATCCATAAGTCTAACTCTTCACTCATTACCCAATCAGAAGGCTTAAATATAATATGTGACATTAACAAAATCTGCTGGAGCGACAGGTTTGTCTCCCAGAGGCTGCCCATCTAGGAATAGACTCCTGTACATATCAAACAAGTACGTTGCTGATCCTCTTCAAGTGCAACCTTGATGAGTGGATAAGAAACCACAAATTTGTCCCAGGATTCCACCTGTGTCCCTCATTGACAGGGGTGACAGGTGCTGATTGAGGTTTCTTTTTTGGGGATAAGCTCTAGTAATCCTAGTAATCTGTTATGATCCTATGATATGATTTTTTTATGAAAAAAATCCAAAAAGGATAGAGAAAGTATTAGACAAAGGGCCGGATTCACAAAGGCTTGCATGGAGTCTAAGAGTAGAGTAAGACTCCAGCAAGCCAACATGTCTGCCGAGCGATCCAGGAACAGCCGGCAGGGGCATGTAAGAGAGCTCCCAAAACGACTCTTGCACGGACAGTGTTAGTTTATGCAAATTACCTCATTTGCTGCTGAAAGCTATGCAAATGAAATAAATTTGCGATCCAGGAAACACTAACCTGTCCAAGTAAGAGTAGTGTTATTTGCAGAAATGTACTCGGTTGGCAACTGAGTACCATTCTGCAAATAGCAAAAGTGAGCTATGACAGCTCCAAATAAAGAATGCATCCAGTTGAGGAAGTATGCCAATGGCCAAATATACAGCCATTGGCATTTTTATCTGTTGCAAAATAATTAAAAAATTATTTTTTTTATCCTCGATCTCCGATGTTTAAGCATATCGCAGTGCCGCGCAAACTTGCGGCACTCTAAAAACCCTAAAAACAAAAAAATAAAAGCCACAAATAGGTATTTTATTCAAAATATTCATCTGCCATGCAGATGAATGGCAGGCTGAAGACAACATGGCGACTGAGTAGTGGTTGCTAAGGGGGGAAGCTCAGTCTGAGAGATGTAACCAAGCATTAGTAGGCAATCCTATGCAAATGAGTATAAGGATAGTGAATCCCAAATTTCCCTGCCATGTGAACCATGTCCCTAGAGTGTAAGAGTAGGATTAGGGGAGTAACAGAGTAGAAGATAGGTGACATCATGAGGGGGTATGTATCAAAAAGACTGTAAGCTTATTGGAGCAGAGTGACATGTGTTTGCTGTGAGGTACTCAGGACTGGAAGAGGTGTGTCTACAGTTGTCTAAACTGAAACCCAGAAACTGAAGGTGTACGCAGTGGCTATCACTGAAGTTTCTAGCAAAGCTGCTTACACTGTGTGTGCACATGTGCGCACCTGTAAACCAGTCTAAGCCTGTATGCGCGTGTGTGCGCCCGTGTAAGTCTGTGTAAGGCTGTCTAAGCATGTATGCACAAATTTGCACCCGCCTAAGCCTGTGTAAGCCTGTATAAGGCTGTGTGCATGCATGTGCACTCATGTGCGCGTGTTTGGGCTTGTTTGCACGGCACTGCCCCCTGCGGAAACAGAAATGGGAAAAGGAAGGAAAGGAAGGAGTAGGAAGTTAACCAAGGAGAACTAGCAGAGCTGCCAGGTGAAATCAATCAGAATCAGCTAATTACACAGGCAGTACACTAGCTTAGCCCAGCACTTAAAACTCTGCAAACAACATTCCCCTATGTTTTTCTCAGAAACACTGCAACACTGCAGTCTACAAAGAAAAGTGAAAATTTAAAAAGCTTAACTGAGACCAAAAAATGTTAGCGGCTGCCATTGCTATTATAAGGTGACATGTGCAAGATGCTGAGGGTGGTGCTATTGCGAATGCTGCTGAGCAACCCACAGTGAGGAGATGGAGAAGAGTGTACAGACCCAGGGTAACCTACCAGGGGCTACATGAACTGGAGATAGTGGAGCACTATATAGTAGACGGAGAGCTCCTGCAGCAAATTGCTGAGCTGTGCAGGCCATGCCTCACACAGAACCAACAGAGGGGAACCCATCCCAGTGGAAACCAAGGTATGTGTTGGCCTAAGAATACTAGCAACAGGTACCTTCCAGAGACCAACTGGTGATATGATGGGGATTTCACAGGCATCAGCATCCAGGGTACTGCACCAGTTCCTAAATGCCATGTCAGCACATGTCGGTGATCATGTATATTTCCCCAATTCCCGTGAGGTATTGGCCAGCAACATGCATCTCTTCCATCAAATAGTGGAATACCCTGAGGTAGTGGGTGCAATTGACTGCACGCACATATACATCAAAGCACCAGCCAGTGAACGGGGTAGGGCCTACATCAACTGCAAGGGCTTCCACTCCATCAACTGCCAGGTCGTGTGTGATGCCCAGGGCATAATACTGAATACTGAATGTGTGTGCTGGCTGCCCTGGAAGCTACCACCATTCCCATATCTGGCATCTGTTGCAGCTGTACCAGACATTTGCCAATGGGGACATCCCTGACAGTCACTTAGTGGGGGATGCTGGATACGCACTGGAGCCGTGGCTGATGACACCCATCAGAAATGCACACACACCTGAACAAGAACTCCATAATGAGGCACACGCACAAACACGAAATGTAATCGAGCGTGTGTTTGGGATGCTCAAGTCATGGTTCCATTGCCTGGACACATCTGGTGGAGCCTTGCAGTACTCACCAACTACATGTACCCAAATTGTCATGGTATGTGCCATGCTACACAATATGATCCTATGAAAACAGCTGCAGCAGGAACAGCATGGGGTAGGACCAAACAGCCCCCCACCATTGCCAAGGCCTGCACAGGCGCAGCGTGACTCAGAGGAGGAACAACCTCAGCCTGCCCCAGTAGGCAGAAGGAGGCATGCCCAGTATGCCTTGGCCTCAGCAAAGAGGCAACACATAGCACATACACTGGCTCAGTAGGAACCCTGGAAATGATACCTCCCTCTGACTCGCATATAAAATAATAGGGATGCCTAACTTGACACTACCTGTTTCCAAACATGTATAGGGAGTGTAGTTTGTGCATCTGACATAGGCAGCCCTGCAGCACCACCTGAGGCATGATTGCCATGTTTTAAGCAATATAAAGCAGTGCTAAGCAGCTTTTACCAATATCTAGTATATGTAAACAAAAGTGCCCGTGCCAACTAGCGCAATGTCGGGCAACATTGGGCAAGGTTGGGCAAAGTTGAGCAAAGTCAGTTAAACATGCTCATATCTGCTTTACTGTTCCTTAAGCATTCTGGTCTGCCCAGCATGAAAATAAAAAGCAACGACAGGGATTGAACCCAGGATACTGTGCACTATAGTCACAGTACTGAACCACTAAGCCATGATAACATTACAGTGGCACAGTGGCACAGACACAGCAGGACAATTGTACACTAATGCAAACACAAAGAAATGCAGTATCATGCCCCTAAAGAGGCAAATGGGTAACCTCCCCCACATGCCTATGCAGACAGAGAACATCAGGCTAGGCGGTGTGACGTGGGTTCTGTAGGCTATGAAGTTGCAGTGTAATATACGTGACATTGGACGCTAACATCTGTAGTACAGTAGTATGCCACAAGCCACTATGATAGGCAACAGTACAGACTGAAATGGTGTCCTGTACATAGCAATATAGGCATAGCATGTGTATAAGCATCAGGTGAAATCCACATCCTATGTACACCCACAGTAACAACCAGGTGTGCCCCCGGGTTGAAATGTACAAAGAATAGCTGTCACCCCTGTATGTAGAAATGTTGATAAGTCTATGCAAAGTGTCGCATGGAAGCCCTGCAGGCACAGCATGATCCCTGTTGATCTATGACACAAAGGTGAGCCCTGCTGTAAAAATACAACTTGATTTTCCATACACATATGTTATAAATGTCTATACCGGGCATGCTCACACACTCCAACAAATGTAGTGGATTCCATTCATCATCACACTGAAAGGTCATACTGGGCATGCTCACACACTTAAAGAAACAAAGCAAATGACAGGCAGCAACATACTGAAAGGTCATACTGGGCATGCTCACACAGGCTAAATACGGATGTGATAATAAGGGATCTATGGACAAATGTGGATAGTCATCTCTACTTCCGGAAACACATTCACAAAGTGGTTGGAAAATCATGCTATGTGTACACACAAACTGCCAAGGTCTGTGCATGTAGGTCAAAGGAGGTTCCCACTACTCAGCAGTCATCAAACCTGTCAGAGAGTACCACAACACACTTGCGATGAATCCAACTAGGCACGTTCAGCAGCTAGAAAGACCAATGAAGTACCTTAACAAGAGGATCACTGGCCTCAAATAGTCACCCCATGCAACAAGACTGAATGTAACCCAATCTGTACTCTGTTGCATACTGTCTACTCAGGAGATCTCTGCCCAACAGACAGGTTCATGTCATGGTTACACTCAGATCTGTTCTGATTTACAGCTCAATGGCAGTAAATGCACAGAGCCAACTGATATTTCCAACATCCTGGCAGATAGGATCACTGTTAACTTTAAGAAAGAGCACATCTCTATAATGGAAGACTGCAAAGTTGCTGTCATCATGGCTGCACAGGTAACAAACACTCTCCAAAGCCAGTATCACAGCAGCCATGGGACCAGATAACTTCCCAGGCTGTGTAGTATCTACTTCCCTGAAGTAAACATTAACATGGCAGGTCTGTGGCTGTTGAAGTTTCCAGAGGACTGCAAACTAGGAGCCATAATTGTAAACACAAAAGATGTGGACATCTTACAAAAAAGCCTCACTGAGACAGATGGCTGCTGTCAAAACCATGGGCTCTAGCTTAATGCCATCCCCTTTGTTAAAAACTCTGTAGCCTAGAACTACAACAGAGGTGGTAGTATACTTCACACTGAAAGTGTGACAGGAGACCTTGGGTCACAGGTGGACAGTGGATACAACTGTGATAATCACATTCTCACAGTAGTCAGGAAACCCTCCTATGTGGCACACCTCATCACAAAATCTGTCTCATGCAGAATAGAAGACGACAATGTTCCCCTCTACTCATCACTCACTAGAACTATAATAGAGTACTCCCTTGCATATCGCCTACTCAGAGGTGTTCACTGCCTAACATACAAAGCTATGTCAAACACAGAGCTGTTGGATATGCTCCACGTAAAACACTCACAATCCCTCTGACCTTTGGACCCAAAACCACAAGTGAAATACAAAAGGAAAGGGTGTACCCATTTACCTTATGGATATCCACACCTTCAGGTTTGTGGCACAGCATGAGGCCTAGGAGACCATGCAAGTGCAACTAACATTGGCCAAAGCTGCCCATCAGATTGTAGCTTGCTACAGATCATGTACCTTGTCTCAGGAACCTCACTCAGTATTCCGGAGAACAGTGGAAAGTATAAAGGTCCTATCAAACACCATTATATGAGAGGATTACAACTACCCAAACAGTGAGTGGTGGAAATAGTTGTGTACAACGTCCTTCACCCAATGTTCCCTAGAGTTTAAAAACCCTAACACCCTGGAACAGCTGGTCACCATGCCCACTAGAGGTGACAATGTACTGGACATGAACATCACCAACATGGGGTACCAGTGTTCCACTACAGAGATAAACCCCTCACTGGTAATATTAGATCATGAAGTAATCACACTGGACATCCACATCCGGCCCCCCCACCCAGTCAATGAATCCACTGTGAAGACATTTGCAAAAGCAAACTGAACACTTCCCAAGACCAAAGTGGAGTGTTCCAAAGCCTTCTTTCTATAGGATAATGGTATACAATCTGCAGAATCATTTACAAGTGCATTCTACGAGCATCTACAGGGATGCATGGAATGAGACATCATGAATAAAAACAAGATGCACTCCTCCAAACATAGGACAACAATCATGTGGCTGTTGCCCATAAATAAGCTAAACAACAGAAGGAGGAAACAAACACATGATAGAGCCAACTTCACTAAAGGAAATGCATCACTGATCATTATCAGGAAGAAACAATGATCGCTCATAAAATAATCCAAGGACAGTTTCTAAAGACAAATAGCCAAGGAATGTAAGAATAACAACCACAAAGCCTTCGGTAGCTATACCAGACATGTAGGTGTCAACTTCCAAATATGCTGTCAGCTACTGAAAAAAAGAAAGAAATACACCAAACCAACTTTCATTGCCCACATCCAGGGGACAAAGTCAGTGTAAACTCCCCTCCATCACCCCCAAAAGGGCCTGTGTCCATCACAGAAGAATGCAGTGCCCCAGACATCATGGACATGCAGGTAAAGACAGCCCTCACCAAAGCTAAGAACACAGCATCAATGTGACTGGATGGTGTCCCAGGCTGCATCCTACACTAGGCCCATGAGGAACTAGACCCTGACTTACCTTCACTGTCCAGACACAAGCATACCACAGGCTATGTACCCAAAGAATGGCATACACAAACAGTCATCCAGCTCCACAAAGGGGATGCCACAACAGAACATGGACACCATTGCCCAACATGTCTACTCAGCCTGGTCTACAGAGCTATTGAGCAAATTGTCATGAAACCTATAAACAGAGACATTGGAGACCTCTAGACACTGGACTCTCCACATCTTTGCCTTGTTAAAGTCAGATCCTGGCTCTTAAACCTAGTTGACTTATGTCAAACAGTTACCAAGGACATAGATGGAGGTGAAAGTAGTCCTCACAGCCAACCCGGATCACACAAAGGACTTTCCACACCATTCCCCACTGTGCCATCATGGACAAGTGTACCAGCTGGAACATTAACAGCTATGTCATAGTATGGGTGGCCAAGTGGCTCACAGATCAAACACACATGTTCAGAGTTGCTGGTGCCATGTCCAACTCTAAGCCAGTCACAAATGGCATCCCACAGGTCTTGGTCCTGGGACCCCACCTGTTCAGTAGATACTGCTCAGAGGTACAGGCTAGCATGGGAGGTGTATGGCTGAACAGATCTGCAGATGAATGGTAACTGTGGTCCATAATCGACTGTACAGCTAACATAGACATCCCCCAGAAGTGTCTTACAGAGACAGATACCTGGTGTCAAAACAATGTCCTCAAGCTGAATGCCAAAGAATGCATAGTCATCCCATTTGGGTACAACAAAGTGCACACAAATTACCACATAGGTGGTAATCCAGTATGTACGGAGAAAGTCATTATGGACCTGGGGACACAGGTAGATAGTAAACTCCCCTTTGATGATGACATGGCCAAAGTGTTTAGACATTCCATTAATGTAGCCCACCTAATGTCACCTAATGTAACCCACTTTGTATAGTCTGATGATGTCACCATCCTACAAATAAACCTGTGGAAAGGATAACTCACAGTAATGTGTATAGCGCGGCATGTAAAAGAGTACTTCTGTAGTATCATAGAGTAGTTAGGTAGTGGTTTGAATCCTGCACTTGACAACTGTGTGTGTGTTTGTGTGTGGTCTCCTTGAGAAGGAGCAAACATTTTGGAGAGTAGTAAAACACCTTAAAAGTGTTAAACCAATCTTTGTCAAGTCTGATGATGTCACCATCCTACATATATACCTGTGGAAAAAAGAACCCCCAGTAATGTGTATAGCGCGAAGTGGGGGTTTGAATCCTGCACTTGACAACTGTGTGTGTGTGATCTCCTTAGAGAGGAGCAACCTTTTTGGAGAGTAGTAAAACACCTTAAAAGTGGTATACAAATCTTTGTCAAGTCTGATGACGTCACCATCCTACAAACATACCTGTGGAAAATATATCTTCCAGTAATGTGTATAGCACATTGTGTTAATACGTATTCCTTTAGAATCATGAAGTAGTTAGGTAGGGGTTTGAATCCTGCACTTGACAATTGTGTTTGTGTGTGGTCTTCTTGGGAAGGAGCAACCTTTTAGGAGAGTAGCAAAACACCTTAAAAGTGGTAAACTATTCTTTGTCAAGTCTGATTATGTCACCATCCTACACATATACCTGTGGAAAAGATACTTCCCAGTAATGTGTATAGCATGATGTGTTGATGCGTGCTCCTCTAGTATCATGAAGTAGTTAGATAGGGGTTTGAATCCTGCACTTGGTGAGTGTGTGTGCTCTATGTGTGTGACAGTGCTGGTCAATGTGTTAAGGGTTTTGCTTTTACTACTATATGACATATCAGTAGGCATTGCACATGTGAGGTAGCTGTGAGGCAAATACATATACGGACATGTTACCTCAATTATTGCATGTGTGGGAACCCTGCTTTATCCAAGTACACAGTTGTCATCTTTGCCAAACTGTGCTGCTGCTTTACAGACCTTAGGTCACATCTGTATTCTTGTGACAAGGCCAGCCACTGCAGTGATGCCTGGCCTAGGGCATCCGTGTCACACACACTCATTACAGTTTCTATTGAATTGTGTGTGTGAGGGTTTATGGCCGAGGTATATGTCAGACCTGTTCAAATACAGCAGAGTCTGTCAATGATGACTATGCATTATATGTGTACAGCAACCTTTGTGGACATGCATGAGACCCCTTATTGCTTATGTGATCCGCGATGGATTTCAAAATACCTTAGGGAATGTGATTATCAAAGGAGAGATGATGTAACACTAGGTTGCATGTACACATCGGAACCTGTTTATCATGTTGGTGGCTACTACCTATGTGGTACTGTGGGAATACTATGTTCCGTAAAGGTGGAAGACTACGCTTAGTTTCACCTATAGCTTTACAACATGGGTTTGACAACAGATATCTGTCTGTATAATACCCTTGTGGAGGATGTGTGTGTCACCTGGAGAATGCAGTATAGGCCACAGTATGTATTAGCATACGTGGACAGACATATCTCTACTGTGATTGCTTGTATCTAAGAGAGCCATATGCCAAACAGGAGTGGTCTCAGTAATGGGTGCAGCTGAATACCACTGGTTACTGGCATAGTATAGTACCTGAAGGATCCAAATGTTGCTGTGTGTCCTACATCTGTGTGTCAGTTGTCAAGACATCATCTAACGATTGGTTATGGTCAGGCTGTTGAAATCATGTATACTACCAGAATGCAAAACAATGACAGATAGTAACAGTATCATCCACAGCACAGTGTCAAACCATGTCATACACACGTGTAGTCAGGTTCCAAAATGTGTGTAGTACAATGCATACTGGCCACTAATATAAACTATGGAGTGTTACTGTGTAATACAGAGCATGTCACCCTGCCCATGTGTCCACTATGCATGTACATGCAGACAGTGCACCTCCACCATTTCCACAACTGTACACCTGCAAATATGTGCTACACACATCCCACACATACTATCCACTCTCTAACACATGCTGCCAATACTGCACACATCAGCCAAGTGGCACGTGGGCGGACAATATACAATTGGAACTAACACTGGTGTAAACAACACTACAATGACAATCATAGCTTTAATGCATCATGCCAGCTCAGCTACACCTTTAAGTATATCATTACACTCTACTGCTGACAACATGCTAACATTGCTATACTGCTATAAAGACACCCTGTGCATCAGCACCATGATAGCCTATTCCTGCATTGATGTTACAGATGATAGGAGGTGGCACAGGTTTCATCATATGCACAGGGTGTATTGTTGGTCTGCCAGAGGCCTACAGTGAGCCATCCAATCGACATGTATGTGTGTGTGTGTGTGTGTGTGTGTGTGTGTGTGTGTGTGTGTGTGTGTGTGTGTGTGTGTGTGTGCGTGTGTGTGTGTGAGGCAAGAATAATGGCATGGGCCAATGTTGATGTAATGTGTGTGGGTCTGTGTTAGCCCTAGGTGTCTGGATTATGTGTGTGTGTGTCTGCATGCACACAGTTCCACCATGTGGCTGCCACATACAGGTACTTGTGGGAGAGCCACAGACTGTACCTGTGATGCTTTACAGATTCCC